>NC_091284.1:613513056-613813497 GCF_032444005.1 Ranitomeya imitator
AAGTATGTGTGTGCTGAGAGATTGATACTGGTGAATGCTCCTAAATGATCCCCATCCCTTTGGTTGTTGTCTGGGTAGTAGGGTGAGTGGAGCAAGCAGTCAGCACCTAATTGTGGCTTCTCAGCTACATTAACACTACTGGTCAGTGTAGGGTGGGAATTAGCACTGGATCTCAGCATCTGACTCAAGGCGTCCTCAGGCGTGGACTCAAAAGCCACCAAGGGTCAGAGTGAGATCAATCACCAGCGCAGTGGTGTATGTCACTGGTGATCACTGTATTACTTGTACACTGACACTATATACAGAGCTCCAGTGTATAATGTCACTGGTGATCACTGTATTACCTGTACACTATAGACTATATACAAAGCTTCTGTGTATAATATCACTGGTGATCACTGTATTATCTCTACATTATACACTATATACAGAGCTCATGTGTTTGGTACCAGTGATCACTGTATTACGGTACACTGACACTATATACACAGCTTCTGTGTATAATGTCACTGATGATCTCAGTATTATGTGTACACTGACAATCCTGACACTATACACTATGTACTATATGCAAAGCTCCTGTGTATAATGGCACTCATGGTAAAATTAGTATTGTGTTTTTTTTATTAATGATCAGTATTGTAGTATTTGGTCACTATGTGGTTGCAATATGTGGTTCGGCCATGGTGTGTCAATATTTGTCCCTTGTATGTTGTATTATAGGTCACTATGCGGTGGTAATAAGTGGTCTGGTCATGGTGTAGTGGTATTTGTCACTTGTATGTGGTATTATTCAGTCACTATGTGGTGATAATGTGGTCTGGTCACAGTGTGGTAGTATATGTATCTTGCATGTGGTATGATAGGTCACTATGTGGTGGTAATATGTGGTCTGGTCATGGTGTGATAGTATTTGTCCCTTATATGTGTTATACAACTAAATATATATAGTTTTGGTAAATGGTATTATCATTTTTTTGACGAAATTCGGCAGGAGCTTGAAGAGCAACGTCACTGGGCCCGCCTCCATGCAGTAGAAACTTGCTGTGAGGTAAAAATTCAAAAATCACACCAAAATGGCGGGCGGAGTGTGTCACAGTATGGCACGTTTCTGATTGGTCGCTCGCAGCAGGCGGCAACCAATCAGACACTGGACACTGTTGACGTCACTTATCTCCGGACATTAGCTCCGGACATTAGCTCCGGACATTAGCTCCGAACATTATCTCCGCACATTAGCTCCGGACAAAGCCACGGAAGTTGGCACAAATTGCAGGAAGTAGTATTCTAGGCAATTAATCTCCGGACATTAGCTCCGGACAAAGCCACGGAAGTTGGCACAAATTGCAGGAAGTAGTATTCTAGGCAATTATATATTAGATGTGTGGCATGGAAGCCCAGCAAATACAGACAAACTCCTTGCAGATTATGTCCTTTGGGGGATAGAACCCAGGAATCCAGCGCTGCAAGGCTACAGTGCTAACCACTGAGCCATTGTGCTGCCAGGCTCTTGACTATGCATAAGCTTGATTACTTTTAAAATATACTAATAGAGAAAAAGGACCAGCACATCTAAGCTAGTGTGAACAGGTGCCAACCAAACAACAAATAACTATAAAAAAAACCCTGTAAGGTTGCACCATAAATTGGTAAGAATGATTACTCTAGAGAACATTGAAACTGCATTACTGCCATTACTGCCACAAAACGCTATATAATGTATGTATGAAATATTAATCTGCAAAATTGTTAAGAATTACAGTAAAAAAGAAGGTACTTAGTGCATAGATTGGCCAATATATGTGAGCCCAACAGCCAACATCAAGGCTCCCTTCCTTGTTTGGTCCCTGTCCTGATATGTCACCTCTCCTGGGAAAAAGCCTACAATGTTCACTCCTACTCCCATCAGCCAAAGGTGATTTTAAGAGATTAGCTAGTTCATTCCTGCCCCATACATTGTAGGTTTTTTGCTCACTGTACATTTTCTGCCAAATAGGTAGGCTAGAATTTGTCTTTCATCACCCTACTCAACAATGTAGAGTTCCTGAGGGTTTCCTTGAGAACATGACTGAAGGAAACAACCTATGGAGATACATTTTATAAAACTCCTGCATGCCTGATTTAAAAATGAGTTTGGTAGATATAAAAATTGGTAGATGTTAGGGTCTTATAAAATACTATTGTTAAAATCCTCCTCTTGTCTGAGCTCCAGCAGTATAAACACCCGCAGCACACTCCAGCAATTGACAGTAAATTTTCCGTAACAGACAGATTCCTGTCGTCTGTCCCCTAGGCATCCATATTCAGTACCAAGCCTCACTGAGCTGCTCCTATTGTAATCAATTCCTGCTGGCTTAGGATGGCTCTTACACAGAATACAGGGATATTTCTCATGCTGGAACTCTACAGTATGCAGGTGTCTGTGCTGCTGGAACCCACAATCATGATGGACTTTGCTAAAGAACTACATTGCAAAGTTGAAAGTCATGCACATGAGGCTTAGGGCTCTTGCTATCTATTTTCCACATTCACTATTAATTGTGTAACCAAAATCTATATGCTGAAAAAACACATTTATGACAATGGCTGGTAACAAGAAAAAAACACTTGCCTCCATATGTCTGTTGTGCTTTCTGATAGGTGCCCAGTATAATACAATCTAAAGAGGATATCCCTTATTTTCCTTTGAATATTATTTAATTCTTACAAATTTGTGACCGTAACTTGACAGCAATGATTGGGAAGAATATGGCTATTTTCACATCAAATTGTTGCCTACGATCATTGGCTCAATTGAGGCTGACGTCTGAAGCCCTGGAAATAAAGGATTTGGGTATATGCACCAACGGGGCCATTGATGGTAACAATATAAACAGAATCACCATCTGTTCTGTTGAACATTATTTTCGACTGTAAGCTCCTATTTGAGGCAAGCACCAAGATGTAGTCGACTGGGGGGGTACAGCAAAAAAAAAGTCAGGATTTTCTCAATCTGTATCATAACCATCCGTGGCACCGTCATTGCATACTCCCGAATCCCATTCTCCTAAGCTTCAGACCTCAACCTTGACAAAGCCACTGACCGGAGGCTAAAATGTGATGTGAACATAGTCTAAGAGGTCACCTTTTTCAATACAGCATGATTACCGTATTTTATAATTTCTCTTCATCATCATCATCATCATCATTATCATCATGTCTGTGGAGATTCTGTTAAGCAAATAACCAAGAGAGTTAATACATATTGTAATTTTAATCAAGCTAAGATAGAATGATTTATGTATAAGATTATTCTTTGGTATCCTTCATCTAGAAAACCACACGAAGTGAAAAAGTGAATATTTATCTCTCGATTTAGAAATGTGTCAATTGCTTGTATGTGTTATCTGCGGAATAGAACATGTTACTCTGAACTATTTGGTCTACTGAGAATATCATGTGGTTTAACGTAGAAGCTATAATTTGTCTCTACGGAGTAACTGAGATTGACAGCAACAATGAGAAAAGATAGGAAGTCAATTGCTTCACAAGGAAGAAAAATGAAAAGGTATTTGTTAAAATGCCCAAAACATTTCTGTTTTGGATGCAGGAAATGATCTAGGTCTTATTTCAGAATCAATACTTCACATTCACTTGTTAATATTATCAAAGAGAGCACGTGAGAAAGTCAAGTGACATTTAATAGCGATCTTAAAAAATGTCAAACACAAAACAACGCAGCAATCTGACATGCTGTGTCATATGAGAAAAAACTAGCTATGCTGTTCGCTGGGATTCATATTAATAGCTATTATGTAAATGACCAGCAGACCATTTCAGTGATTTGTAGATTGGATAAGACATTTTTGTATAGGAATCATCACTGTGACTGCGCCATCATACCAAATCCATCTATAAAATAATTGACATTAAAATCTATGCTGAAAAGCCTTGTAATGGGCTGTCCTACAAAGATTACTGTGCAGCATTCATCTTAGTACCTTCACAGGTAGCATTATAATGAAAGTTAAAACATATACTGTAAGTAAATAGCACAGAATCACACTGTTCACTATTGGTGAAGGGCATAGTTAACCTCCTCTCTCTCCCTGCACAGTGACCTCTGCACATATCACAGAGCATGCCTACAAACCTCGCCTATAAAAGTTAATGAGTCATCCTTTGTCTTTTGTTTCCCATAGTTCAAGTCACTTGGCCGGTGGAGATGGTGTGTCATGGGTTCTTTTTAATATCCAGCCCTGATTGAAATTTTATGGCATCAGTTTGGAGCAGGCTTTGAAATAGCAAATCACACTGGTTTTGTCAAAGGTAAAAATTACTATAGTACATTAAAATGCCTGCCAACCTGATACAGTAAAAGAAACTTGTAAGCATGTGCAGTAGTTAGCTCTGTTCAATGTGCTGTCAGGTTATCGCCAGGAAATAACAGTGGAGCATCTTACTGCACATGCTCACAGTCATCGGTCCTATTGACATTCTAGGACAGGTTTCTGTCAGCGTAACATTTTAAAGTTGTACAGTGACTACCTTCCTAAAAAAAAAACAATTTGCTTATTAAAAACATTTAGAAATGTATTTAAAATGTATTTATAATGATATTTTAATTAAGTATTTATTCATTTTTAATTTTTTTTGAGAACCCCTTTAAGTGGCCTACATAGAACCTTAAAATTAAAGGAAGGCATCAGGCGAGTCATACCCAAACCGCAGACAGGATGAATTGCAGCCTGGCTGCAAGATTGCAGCTATACATACTATAAGTGACGACAAAAAGGTAACATATCTCACCATCCACTACTGCTTAGAATGCAAGACTACCATCATTTTATAGACAATCATCTTGGCTATCTCATACATAAATTTGACTTGCATATGATTAAGTATTCATATTCTTGTCATGTCACTGAATTGTTACTGTTTTGCTCCTGGTGGTGGAAAAATCTTTTTCTTCCTGTTATACTACAAATTACAGCCTGCTCTCACATTCCCTAATAGTGTATTATTTGGTTGATTCCCAAGTGAAAGGTCACTGGTTCAAATCCAGGAGCAGCCATGAAGAAGATTTCCCAAGAAAAAGAGAAACATTATCTCTCAGTTCATCGATAGTGGTCTCTCGGAAAAGAAAATTGCCAAACTACATCCTGTGAGTGCCATCACAGTTGGAAGAATAGCAAATTAAGTCTATCCATCCATTCAAAAGGCAAGAGGTAAAACATCCAGGGAAAATATCGGAGTCAACAATTCAGCTCATTACAAGGTCTTTCAGTTCTGGCGCAACAAACACGGCTAGGGTTGAGCGAAACGGATTGTTCATTTTCAAAAGTCGCCGACTTTTGGCAAAGTCGGGTTTCATGAAACCCGACCCGACCCCTGTGTGGGGTCGACCATGCGGTACGCGACTTTCGCGCCAAAGTCGCGTTTCAATGACGCGAAAAGTGCCATTTCTCAGCCAATGAAGGTGGACGCAGAGTGTGGGCAGCGTGATGACATAGGTCCTGGTCCCCACCATCTTAGAGAAGGGCATTGCAGTGATTGGCTTGCTGTCTGCGGCGTCACAGGGGCTATAAAGAGGCGTTTCCGCCGACCGCCATCTTACTGCTGCTGATCTGAGCGTAGGGAGAGGTTGCTGCCGCTTCGTCAGAAGCAGGGATAGTGTTAGGCAGGGTCCATTAACCACCAAACCGCTTGTGCTGTAGCGATTTCCACTGTCCAACACCACCTTTTGTTTGCAGGGACAGTGGAAGCTACATTTTTTTTTCCTCAGCGCTGTAGCTCATTGGGCTGCCCTAGAAGGCTCCCTGATAGCTGCATTGCTGTGTGTACGCCGCTGTGCAAACCAACTGCTTTTTTCAAAGCACAAATCCTGTTGGTTGTTCCTTCCTTTCTGCACAGCTATCTTTTTTGTTTGTCCACACTTTTTATTTAATTTGTGCATCAGTCCACTCCTTATTGCTGCCTGCCATACCTGGCTGAGATTACTGCAGGGAGATAGTAATTGTAGGACAGTCCCTTTTTTTTTTTTTTTTTTTAATTCTCCCTAAAAAAATAAGTTGTGGGAGATTAAGATTGGCATTTCTGCTAGAGTGCCATCCCTGTGTGTGCCATCTCTCACATAGTGGGCCATAGAAAGCCTTTTTTTTTCCTTTTTTTTATTGGGTTTATAAATTCTCCCTGAAAAAAAAACAGTGGGAGATTAATATTGGCCTTTGGGCATGTGTGCCAGTCCTGAGTGTGCCATCTCTCTCTCAAAGAGTGGGCCATAGAAAGCCTATTTATTTTTTTTATTTGGTTTCTACATTCTCCCTGAAAAAATAAAAAAAACAGTGGGAGATTAACCCCTTTACCCCCAAGGGTGGTTTGCACGTTAATGACCGGGCCAATTTTTACAATTCTGACCACTGTCCCTTTGTGAGGTTATAACTCTGGAACGCTTCAACAGATCCCAGTGATTCTGACATTGTTTTCTCGTGACATATTGTACTTCATGACAATGGTAAAAATTCTTTAATAGTACCTGCGTTTATTTGTGAAAAAAACGGAAATTTGGCGAAAATTATGAAAATTTCGCAATTTTCCAACTTTGAATTTTTATGCAATTAAATCACAGAGATATGTCACACAAAATACTTAATAAGTAACATTTCCCACATGTTTACTTTACATCAGCACAATTTTGGAACCAAAATTTTTTTTTGTTAGGGAGTTATAAGGGTTAAAAGTTGACCAGCAATTTCTCATTTCTACAACACCATTTTATTTTAGGGACCACATCTCATTTGAAGTCATATTGAGGGGTCTATATGATAGAAAATACCCAAGTGTGACACCATTCTAAAAACTACACCCCTCAAGGTGCTCAAAACCATATTCAAGAAGTTTATTAACCCTTCTGGTGCTTCACAGGAATTTTTTGAATGTTTAAATAAAAATGAACATTTAACTTTTTTTCACAAAAAATTTAATTCAGCTCCAATTTGTTTAATTTTACCAAGGGTAACAGGAGAAAATAGACCCCAAACATTGTTGTACAATTTGTCCTGAGCACGACAATACCCCACATGTGGGGGTAAACCACTGTTTGGGCGCATGGCAGAGCTCGGAAGCGAAGGAGCGCCATTTGACTTTTCAATGCAAAATTGACTGGAATTGAGATGGGACGCCATGTTTCGTTTGGAGAGCCCCTGATGTGCCTAAACATTGAAACCCCCCACAAGTGACACCATTTTGGAAAGTAGACCCCTTAAGGAACTTATCTAGATGTGTGGTGAGCACTTTGACCCACCAAGTGCTTCACAGAAGTTTATAATGTAGAACCGTAAAAATAAAAAATCATATTTTTTCACAAAAATTAATTTTCCAACCCCAATTTTTTATTTTCCCAAGGGTAAGAGAAGAAATTGGACCACAAAGTTGTTGTACAATTTGTCCTGAGTACGCTGATACCCCATATGTGGGGGTAAACCACTGTTTGGGCGGATGGGAGAGCTCGGAAGGGAAGGAGCGCCGTTTGACTTTTCAATGCAAAATTGACAGGAATTGAGATGGGACGCCATGTTGCGTTTGGAGAGCCACTGATGTGCCTAAACATTGAAACCCCCCACAAGTGACACCATTTTGGAAAGTAGACCCCCTAAGTAACTTATCTAGATGTGTGGTGAGCACTTTGACCCACCAAGTGCTTCACAGAAGTTTATAATGCAGAGCCGTAAAAATAAAACAAAAAATTTTTCCCACAAAAATTATTTTTTTAGCCCCCAGTTTTGTATTTTCCCGAGGGTAACAGGAGAAAGTGGACCCCAAAATTTGTTGCCCAATTTGTCCTGAGTGCGATGATACACCATATGTGGGGGGAACCACTGTTTGGGCGCATGGGAGGGTTCGGAAGGGAAGGAGTGCCATTTGAATGCAGACTTAGATGGAATGGTCTGCAGGTGTCACATTGCGTTTGCAGAGCCCCTAATGTACCTAAACAGTAGAAACCCCCCACAAGTGACACCATTTTGGAAAGTAGACCCCCTAAGGAACTTATCTACATGTGTGGTGAGCACTTTGACCCACCAAGGGCTTCACAGAAGTTTATAATGGAGAGCCGTAAAAATAAAACAAAAATTTTTTCCCACAAAAATTATTTTTTAGCCCCCAGTTTTGTATTTTCCCGAGGGTAACAGGAGAAATTGGACCCCAAAATTTGTTGTCCAATTTGTTCTGAGTGCGCTGATACCCCATATGTGGGGGGGAACCACTGTTTGGGCGCATGGGAGGGCTCAGAAGGGAAGGAGCTCCATTTGGAATGCAGGCTTAGATGGAATGGTCTGCAGGTGTCACATTGCATTTGCAGAGCCCCTAATGTACCTAAACAGTAGAAATCCCCCACAAGTGACCCCATATTGGAAACTAGACCCCCATGGAACTCATCTAGATGTGTTGTGAGAGCTTTGAACCCCCAAGTGTTTCACTACAGTTTGTAACGCAGAGCCGTGAAAATTGAAAAAAAAAATCTTTCCCCCAAAAATTATTTTTTAGCCTCCAGTTTTGTATTTTCCCGAGGGTAAGAGGAGAAATTTGACCCCAAAAGTTGTTGTCCAATTTGTCCTGAGTACGCTGATACCCCATATGTTGGGGGGAACCACCGTTTGGGCGCATGGGAGGGCTCGGAAGGGAAGGAGTGCCATTTGGAATGCAGACTTAGATGGAATGGTCTGCAGGCGTCACATTGCGTTTGCAGAACCCCTAATGTACCTAAACAGTAGAAATTCCCCACAAGTGACCCCATATTGGAAACTAGACCCCCATGGAACTTATCTAGATGTGTTGTGAGAACTTTGAACCCCCAAGTGTTTCACTACAGTTTATAACGCAGAGCCGTGAAAATAAAACATCTTTTTTTTCCCCACAAAAATTATTTTTTAGCCCCCAGTTTTGTATTTTCCCAAGGGTAACAGGAGAAATTGGACCCCAAAAGTTGTTGTCCTATTTGTCCTGAGTACGCTGATACCCCATATGTTGGGGTAAACCCCTGTTTGGGCACACGGGAGAGCTCGGAAGGGAAGGAGCACTGTTTTACTTTTTCAACGCAGAATTGGCTGGAATTGACATCGGACGCCATGTCGCGTTTGGAGAGCCCCTGATGTGCCTAAACAGTGGAAACCCCCCAATTATAACTGAAACCCTAATCCAAACACACCCTTAACCCTAATCCCAACAGTAACCCTAACCACACCTCTAACCCTGACACACACCTAACCCTAATCCCAACCCTATTCCCAACTGTAAATGTAATCTAAACCCTAACCGTAACTTTAGCCCCAACCCTAACTGTAGCCTTAACCCTAGCCCCAACCCTAACTTTAGCCCCAACCCAAACTGTAGCCCTAACCCTAGCCCTAACCATAGCCCTAACCCTAATTTAGCCCCAACCCTAACTGTAGCCTTAACCCTAGCGCTAACCATAGCCCTAACCCTAGCCCTAACCCTAACCCTAGCCCTAACCCTAGCCCTAACCCTAGCCCTAACCCTAGCCCTAACCTTAACCCTAGCCCTAACCCTAGCCCTAACCCTAGCCCTAGCCCAAACCCTAACCCTAGCCCTAGCCCTAACCCTAGCCCTAATGGAAAAATGGAAATAAATACTTTTTTTAATTTTTCCCTAACTAAGGGGGTGATGAAGGGGGGTTTGATTTACTTTTATAGCGGGTTTTTTAGCGGATTTTTATGATTGGCAGCTGTCACACACTGAAAGACGCTTTTTATTGCAAAAAATATTTTTTGCATTACCACATTTTGAGAGCTATAATTTTTCCATATTTTGGTCCACAGAGTCATGTGAGGTCTTGTTTTTTGCGGGACGAGTTGACGTTTTTATTGGTAACATTTTCGGGCACGTTACATTTTTTGATCGCTTTTTATTCCAATTTTTGCGAGGCAGAATGACCAAAAACCAGCTATTCATGAATTTCTTTTGGGGGAGGCGTTTATACCGTTCCGCGTTTGGTAAAATTGATAAAGCAGTTTTATTCTTCGGGTCAGTACGATTACAGCGACACCTCATTTATATCATTTTTTTATGTTTTGGCGCTTTTATACGATAAAAACTATTTTCTAGAAAAAATAATTATTTTTGCATCGCTTTATTCTCAGGACTATAACTTTTTTATTTTTTTGTTGATGTAGCTGTATGGTGGCTCGTTTTTTGCGGGACAAGATGACGCTTTCAGCGGTATCATGGTTATTTATATCCGTCTTTTTGATCGCGTGTTATTCCACTTTTTGTTCGGCGGTATGATAATAAAGCGTTGTTTTTTGTCTCGTTTTTTTTTTTTTTCCTTACGGTGATTACTGAAGGGGTTAACTAGTGGGCTAGTTTTATAGGTCGGGCTGTTACGGACGCGGCGATACTAAATATGTGTACTTTTATTGTTTTTTTTTATTTAGATAAAGAAATGTATTTAGGGGAATAATATATATATTTTTTTTCATTATTTAGGAATATTTTTTTTTTTTTTTTTTTACACATTTTGAAAAAATTTTTTAAACTTTTTTACATTGTCCCAGGGGGGGACATCACAGATCAGTGATCTGACAGTGTGCACAGCACTCTGTCAGATCACTGATCTGACATGCAGCGCTGCAGCCTTCACAGTGCCTGCTCTGAGCAGGCTCTGTGAAGCCACCTCCCTCCCTGCAGGACCCGGATCCGCGGCCATCTTGGATCCGGGGCTGGAGGAAGCAGGGAGGGAGGTGAGACCCTCGCAGCAACGCGATGTGAAGCCCGCAGGGAGCCCCCTCCCTGCGGGAAGCTTCCCTATACCGCCGGCACATCGCGATCATCTTTGATCGCGGTGTGCCAGGGGTTAATGTGCCGGGGGCGGTCCGTGACCGCTCCTGGCACATAGTGCCGGATGTCAGCTGCGATAAACAGCTGACACCCGGCCGCGATCGGCGGCGCTCCCCCCGTGAGCGCCGCCGATCGCGCTGGACGTACTATCCCGTCCGTGGTCATGGGGGCCCACCCCACCTCGACGGGATAGTACGTCCCATGTCAGAAAGGGGTTAATATTGGCCTTTCTGCTTGTGTGCCAGTCCTGACTCCTGAGTGTGCCATCTCTCTCTCTCAAACAGTGGGCCATAGAAAGCCTATTTTTTTTAAATTTGGTTTCTAAATTCTCCCTGAAAAAATAATAAAAAAAACAGTGGGAGATTAATATTGGCCTTTCTGCTTGTGTGCCAGTCCTGACTCCTGAGTGTGCCATCTCTCTCTCAAATAGTGGGCCATAGAAAGCCTATTTATTTTTTTTTATTTGGTTTTTACATTCTCCCTGAAAAAAATAAAAAAAAAACAGTGGGAAATAAATATTGGCCTTTCTGCTTGTGTGCCAGTCCTGACTCCTGAGTGTGCCATCTCTCTCTCTCAAATAGTGGGCCATAGAAAGCCAATTTTTTTTTATATTTGGTTTCTAAATTCTCCCTGAAAAAATAAAAAAAAACAGTGGGAGATTAATATTGGCCTTTCTGATTGTGTGCCAGTCCTGACTCCTGAGTGTGCCATCTCTCTCTCAAATAGTGGGCCATAGAAAGCCTATTTATTTATTTTTTATTTGGTTTCTAAATTCTTCCTGAAAAAATAAAAAAAACAGTGGGAGATTAATATTGGCCTTTCTGCTTGTGTGCCAGTCCTGACTCCTGAGTGTGCCATCTCTCTCTCTCAAATAGTGGGCCATAGAAAGCCAATTTTTTTTTATATTTGGTTTCTAAATTATCCCTGAAAAAATAAAAAAAAACAGTGGGAGATTAATATTGGCCTTTCTGCTTGTGTGCCAGTCTTGACTCCTGGGTGTGCCATCTCTCTCTCAAATAGTGGGCCATAGAAAGCCTATTTTTTTTTTAATTTGGTTTCTAAATTCTCCCTGAAAAAATAAAAAAACAGTGGGAGATTAATATTGGCCTTTCTGCTTGTGTGCCAGTCCTGACTCCTGAGTGTGCCATCTCTCTCTCTCAAATAGTGGGCCATAGAAAGCCTATTTTTTTTTTTTTTTTTGGTTTCTAAATTCTCCCTGAAAAAATAAAAAAAAACAGTGGGAGATTAATATTGGCCTTTCTGCTTGTGTGCCAGTCCTGACTCCTGAGTGTGCCAACTCTCTCTCAAATAGTGGGCCATAGAAAGCCAATTTTTTTTTATATTTGGTTTCTAAATTATCCCTGAAAAAATAAAAAAAAAACAGTGGGAGATTAATATTGGCCTTTCTGCTTGTGTGCCAGTCCTGACTCCTGAGTGTGCCATCTCTCTCTCAAATAGTGGGCCATAGAAAGCCAATTTTTTTTTTATATTTGGTTTCTAAATTATCCCTGAAAAAATAAAAAAAAAACATTGGGAGATTAATATTGGCCTTTCTGCTTGTGTGCCAGTCCTGACTCCTGAGTGTGCCATCTCTCTCTCAAATAGTGGGCCATAGAAAGCCTATTTTTTTTTATTTGGTTTCTACATTCTCCCTGAAAAAATTAAAAAAAAACAGTGGGAGATTAATATTGGCCTTTCTGCTTGTGTGCCAGTCCTGACTCCTGAGTGTGCCATCTCTCTTTCTCAAATAGTGGGCCATAGAAAGCCAATTTTTTTTTTATATTTGGTTTCTACATTCTCCCTGAAAAAATTAAAAAAAAACAGTGGGAGATTAATATTGGCCTTTCTGCTTGTGTGCCAGTCCTGACTCCTGAGTGTGCCATTTCTCTCTCAAATAGTGGGCCAAAGAAAGCCAATTTTTTTTTTATATTTGGTTTTTAAATTATCCCTGAAAAATTAAAAAAAACAGTGGGAGATTAATATTGGCCTTTCTGCTTGTGTGCTAGTCCTGACTCCTGAGTGTGCCATCTCTCTCTCAAATAGTGGGCCATAGAAAGCCTATTTATTTATTTTTTATTTGGTTTCTACATTCTCCCTGAAAAAATTAAAAAAAACCGTGGGAGATTAATATTGGCCTTTCTGCTTGTGTGCCAGTCCTGACTCCTGAGTGTGCCATCTCTCTCTCTCAAATAGTGGGCCATAGAAAGCCAATTTTTTTTTTATTTGGTTTCTAAATTCTCCCTGAAAAAATAAAAAAACAGTGGGAGATTAATATTGGCCTTTCTGCTTGTGTGCCAGTCCTGACTCCTGAGTGTGCCATCTCTCTCTCAAATAGTGGGCCATAGAAAGCCAATTTTTTTTTTATATTTGGTTTCTAAATTATCCCTGAAAAAATAAAAAAAAAACAGTGGGAGATTAATATTGGCCTTTCTGCTTGTGTGCCAGTCCTGACTCCTGAGTGTGCCATCTCTCTCTCAAATAGTGGGCCATAGAAAGCCTATTTTTTTTTATTTGGTTTCTAAATTCTCCCTGAAAAAATAAAAAAAAACAGTGGGAGATTAATATTGGCCTTTCTGCTTGTGTGCCAGTCCTGACTCCTGAGTGTGCCATCTCTCTTTCTCAAATAGTGGGCCATAGAAAGCCAATTTTTTTTTTATATTTGGTTTCTACATTCTCCCTGAAAAAATTAAAAAAAAACAGTGGGAGATTAATATTGGCCTTTCTGCTTGTGTGCCAGTCCTGACTCCTGAGTGTGCCATTTCTCTCTCAAATAGTGGGCCATAGAAAGCCAATTTTTTTTTTATATTTGGTTTTTAAATTATCCCTGAAAAAATTAAAAAAAACAGTGGGAGATTAATATTGGCCTTTCTGCTTGTGTGCTAGTCCTGACTCCTGAGTGTGCCATCTCTCTCTCAAATAGTGGGCCATAGAAAGCCTATTTATTTATTTTTTATTTGGTTTCTACATTCTCCCTGAAAAAATAAAAAAAAAACGTGGGAGATTAATATTGGCCTTTCTGCTTGTGTGCCAGTCCTGACTCCTGAGTGTGCCATCTCTCTCTCTCAAATAGTGGGCCATAGAAAGCCAATTTTTTTTTATTTGGTTTCTAAATTATCCCTGAAAAAATAAAAAAACAGTGGGAGATTAATATTGGCCTTTCTGCTTGTGTGCCAGTCCTGACTCCTGAGTGTGCCATCTCTCTCTCAAATAGTGGGCCATAGAAAGCCTATTTATTTATTTTTTATTTGGTTTCTACATTCTCCCTGAAAAAATTAAAAAAAACAGTGGGAGATTAATATTGGCCTTTCTGCTTGTGTGCCAGTCCTGACTCCTGAGTGTGTCATCTCTCTCTCAAATAGTGGGCCATAGAAAGCCTATTTATTTTTTTTTATTTGGTTTCTAAATTCTCCCTGAGAAAATTAAAAAAAAACAGTGGGAGATTAATATTGGCCTTTCTGCTTGTGTGCCAGTCCTGACTCCTGAGTGTGCCATCTCTCTCTCTCTCAAATAGTGGGCCATAGAAAGCCAATTTTTTTTTTATTTGGTTTCTAAATTCTCCCTGAAAAAATAAAAAAAAAAACAGTGGGAGATTAATATTGGCCTTTCTGCTTGTGTGCCAGTCCTGACTCCTGAGTGTGCCATCTCTCTCTCAAATAGTGGGCCGTAGAAAGCCTTTTTTTTTTTTTATTTGGTTTCTAAATTCTCCCTGAAAAAATGAAAAAAAAAAACAGTGGGAGATTAACCCCTTCATGACCTTGGGATTTTTCGTTTTTCCGTGTTCGTTTTTCACTCCCCTCCTTCCCAGAGCCATACCTTTTTTATTTTTCTGTCAATTTGGCCATGTGAGGGCTTATTTTTTGCAGGACGAGTTGTACTTTTGAACGACATCATTGGTTTTAGCATGTCGTGTACTAGACAACGGGAAAAAAATTCCAAGTGCGGTGAAATTGCAAAAAAAGTGCAATCCCACACTTGTTTTTTGTTTGGCTTTTTTGCTAGGTTCACTAAATGCTAAAACTGACCTGCCATTATGATTCTCCAGGTCAGTATGAGTTCATAGACACCTAACATGACTAGGTTATTTTTTATCTAAGTGGTGATAAAATATTCCAAACTTTGCTAAAAAAAAAAAAAAAAAAAATTTGCGCCATTTTCCGATTCCCCTTAGCGTCTCCATTTTTCGTGATCTGGGGTCGGTTGAGGGCTTATTTTTTGCGTGCCGAGATGACGTTTTTAATGATAACATTTTGGTGCAGATACGTTCTTTTGATCGCCCGTTATTGCATTTTAATGCAATGTGGCGGCGACCAAAAAACGTAATTCTGGCGTTTTGAATTTTTTTCCCGCTACGCTGTTTAGCGATCAGGTTAATGCCTTTTTTTAGTTGATAGATCGGGCGATTCTGAGCGCGGCGATATCAAATATGCGTAGATTTTATATTTTTTTATTGATTTATTTTGATTGGGGCGAAAGGGGGGTGATTTAAACTTTTATATTTTTTTTATTTTTTTAACATTTTTTTCAACTTTTTTTTTAACTTTTGCTATGCTTCAATAGCCTCCATGGGAGGCTAGAAGCAGGCACAACTCGATCGCCTCTGCTACATAGCAGCGATCTGCTGATCGCTGCTATGTAGCAGAAATGGAGGTGTGCTGTGAGCGCTGACCACAGGGTGGCGCTCACAGCCACACGCGATCAGTAACCATAGAGGTCTCTAGGACCTCTATGGTTACAATGGAGACGCATCGCCAACCCCCGATCATGTGACGGGGGTCGGCGATGACGCCATTTCCGGCCGCCCGGCCGGAAGCGGTGGTTAAATGCCGCTGTCTGCGTTTGACAGCGGCATTTAACTAGTTAATAGGTGCGGGCAGATCGCGATTCTGCCCGCGCCTATTACGGGCACATGTCAGCTGTTCAAAACAGCTGACATGTCCCGGCTTTGATGCGGGCTCACCGCGGACCCTGCATCAAAGCAGGGGATCTGACCTCGGACGGTATAGTACGTCCGAGGTCAGAAAGGGGTTAATATTGGCCTTTCTGCTTGTGTGCCAGTCCTGACTCCTGAGTGTGCCATCTCTCTCTCAAATAGTGGGCCATAGAAAGCCTATTTATTTTTTTTTATTTGGTTTCTAAATTCTCCCTGAAAAAATAAAAAAAAAACAGTGGGAGAATTATATTGGCCTTTCTGCTTGTGTGCCAGTCCTGACTCCTGAGTGTGCCATCTCTCTCTCAAATAGTGGGCCATAGAAAGCCTATTTATTTTTTTTATTTGGTTTCTAAATTCTCCCTGAAAAAATAAAAAAAAACAGTGGGAGATTAATATTGGCCTTTCTGCTTGTGTGCCAGTCCTGACTCCTGAGTGTGCCATCTCTCTCTCAAATAGTGGGCCATAGAAAGCCTATTTATTTATTTTTATTTGGTTTCTAAATTCTCCCTGAAAAAATAAAAAAAAACAGTGGGAGATTAATATTGGCCTTTCTGCTTGTGTGCCAGTCCTGACTCCTGAGTGTGCCATCTCTCTCTCTCAAATAGTGGGCCATAGAAAGCCTATTTTTTTATATTTGGTTTCTAAATTATCCCTGAAAAAAAAAAAAAAAAAAACAGTGGGAGATTAATATTGGCCTTTCTGCTTGTGTGCCAGTCCTGACTCCTGAGTGTGCCATCTCTCTCTCAAATAGTGGGCCATAGAAAGCTTATTTATTTTTTTTATTTGGTTTCTAAATTCTCCCTGAAAAAATAAAAAAAAAACAGTGGGAGATTAATATTGGCCTTTCTGCTTGTGTGCCAGTCCTGACTCCTGAGTGTGCCATCTCTCTTTCTCAAATAGTGGGCCATAGAAAGCCAATTTTTTTTATATATTTGGTTTCTACATTCTCCCTGAAAAAATAAAAAAAAAACAGTGGGAGATTAATATTGGCCTTTCTGCTTGTGTGCCAGTCCTGACTCCTGAGTGTGCCATCTCTCTCTCAAATAGTGGGCCATAGAAAGCCTATTTTTTTTTGTTTGGTTTCTAAATTCTCCCTGAAAAAATAAAAAAAAACAGTGGGAGATTAATATTGGCCTTTCTGCTTGTGTGCCAGTCCTGACTCCTGAGTGTGCCATCTCTCTCTCAAATAGTGGGCCATAGAAAGCTTATTTATTTTTTTTATTTGGTTTCTAAATTCTCCCTGAAAAAATAAAAAAAAAACAGTGGGAGATTAATATTGGCCTTTCTGCTTGTGTGCCAGTCCTGACTCCTGAGTGTGCCATCTCTCTTTCTCAAATAGTGGGCCATAGAAAGCCAATTTTTTTTTTATATTTGGTTTCTACATTCTCCCTGAAAAAATAAAAAAAAAACAGTGGGAGATTAATATTGGCCTTTCTGCTTGTGTGCCAGTCCTGACTCCTGAGTGTGCCATCTCTCTCTCAAATAGTGGGCCGTAGAAAGCCTTTTTTTTTTTTTATTTGGTTTCTAAATTCTCCCTGAAAAAATGAAAAAAAAAAACAGTGGGAGATTAACCCCTTCATGACCTTGGGATTTTTCGTTTTTCCGTGTTCGTTTTTCACTCCCCTCCTTCCCAGAGCCATAACTTTTTTATTTTTCTGTCAATTTGGCCATGTGAGGGCTTATTTTTTGCAGGACGAGTTGTACTTTTGAACGACATCATTGGTTTTAGCATGTCGTGTACTAGACAACGGGAAAAAAATTCCAAGTGCGGTGAAATTGCAAAAAAAGTGCAATCCCACACTTGTTTTTTGTTTGGCTTTTTTGCTAGGTTCACTAAATGCTAAAACTGACCTGCCATTATGATTCTCCAGGTCAGTATGAGTTCATAGACACCTAACATGACTAGGTTATTTTTTATCTAAGTGGTGATAAAATATTCCAAACTTTGCTAAAAAAAAAAAAAAAAATTTGCGCCATTTTCCGATTCCCCTTAGCGTCTCCATTTTTCGTGATCTGGGGTCGGTTGAGGGCTTATTTTTTGCGTGCCGAGATGACGTTTTTAATGATAACATTTTGGTGCAGATACGTTCTTTTGATCGCCCGTTATTGCATTTTAATGCAATGTGGCGGCGACCAAAAAACGTAATTCTGGCGTTTTGAATTTTTTTCCCGCTACGCTGTTTAGCGATCAGGTTAATGCCTTTTTTTAGTTGATAGATCGGGCGATTCTGAGCGCGGCGATATCAAATATGCGTAGATTTTATATTTTTTTATTGATTTATTTTGATTGGGGCGAAAGGGGGGTGATTTAAACTTTTATATTTTTTTTATTTTTTTAACATTTTTTTCAACTTTTTTTTTAACTTTTGCTATGCTTCAATAGCCTCCATGGGAGGCTAGAAGCAGGCACAACTCGATCGCCTCTGCTACATAGCAGCGATCTGCTGATCGCTGCTATGTAGCAGAAATGGAGGTGTGCTGTGAGCGCTGACCACAGGGTGGCGCTCACAGCCACACGCGATCAGTAACCATAGAGGTCTCTAGGACCTCTATGGTTACAATGGAGACGCATCGCCAACCCCCGATCATGTGACGGGGGTCGGCGATGACGCCATTTCCGGCCGCCCGGCCGGAAGCGGTGGTTAAATGCCGCTGTCTGCGTTTGACAGCGGCATTTAACTAGTTAATAGGTGCGGGCAGATCGCGATTCTGCCCGCGCCTATTACGGGCACATGTCAGCTGTTCAAAACAGCTGACATGTCCCGGCTTTGATGCGGGCTCACCGCGGACCCTGCATCAAAGCAGGGGATCTGGCCTCGGACGGTATAGTACGTCCGAGGTCAGAAAGGGGTTAATATTGGCCTTTCTGCTTGTGTGCCAGTCCTGACTCCTGAGTGTGCCATCTCTCTCTCAAATAGTGGGCCATAGAAAGCCTATTTATTTTTTTTTATTTGGTTTCTAAATTCTCCCTGAAAAAATAAAAAAAAAACAGTGGGAGAATTATATTGGCCTTTCTGCTTGTGTGCCAGTCCTGACTCCTGAGTGTGCCATCTCTCTCTCAAATAGTGGGCCATAGAAAGCCTATTTATTTTTTTTATTTGGTTTCTAAATTCTCCCTGAAAAAATAAAAAAAAACAGTGGGAGATTAATATTGGCCTTTCTGCTTGTGTGCCAGTCCTGACTCCTGAGTGTGCCATCTCTCTCTCAAATAGTGGGCCATAGAAAGCCTATTTATTTATTTTTATTTGGTTTCTAAATTCTCCCTGAAAAAATAAAAAAAAACAGTGGGAGATTAATATTGGCCTTTCTGCTTGTGTGCCAGTCCTGACTCCTGAGTGTGCCATCTCTCTCTCTCAAATAGTGGGCCATAGAAAGCCTATTTTTTTATATTTGGTTTCTAAATTATCCCTGAAAAAAAAAAAAAAAAAAACAGTGGGAGATTAATATTGGCCTTTCTGCTTGTGTGCCAGTCCTGACTCCTGAGTGTGCCATCTCTCTCTCAAATAGTGGGCCATAGAAAGCTTATTTATTTTTTTTATTTGGTTTCTAAATTCTCCCTGAAAAAATAAAAAAAAAACAGTGGGAGATTAATATTGGCCTTTCTGCTTGTGTGCCAGTCCTGACTCCTGAGTGTGCCATCTCTCTTTCTCAAATAGTGGGCCATAGAAAGCCAATTTTTTTTTTATATTTGGTTTCTACATTCTCCCTGAAAAAATAAAAAAAAAACAGTGGGAGATTAATATTGGCCTTTCTGCTTGTGTGCCAGTCCTGACTCCTGAGTGTGCCATCTCTCTCTCAAATAGTGGGCCATAGAAAGCCTATTTTTTTTTATTTGGTTTCTAAATTCTCCCTGAAAAAATAAAAAAAAACAGTGGGAGATTAATATTGGCCTTTCTGCTTGTGTGCCAGTCCTGACTCCTGAGTGTGCCATCTCTCTCTCAAATAGTGGGCCATAGAAAGCTTATTTATTTTTTTTATTTGGTTTCTAAATTCTCCCTGAAAAAAAAAAAAAAAAAACAGTGGGAGATTAATATTGGCCTTTCTGCTTGTGTGCCAGTCCTGACTCCTGAGTGTGCCATCTCTCTTTCTCAAATAGTGGGCCATAGAAAGCCAATTTTTTTTTTATATTTGGTTTCTACATTCTCCCTGAAAAAATAAAAAAAAAACAGTGGGAGATTAATATTGGCCTTTCTGCTTGTGTGCCAGTCCTGACTCCTGAGTGTGCCATCTCTCTCTCAAATAGTGGGCCATAGAAAGCCTATTTTTTTTATTTGGTTTCTAAATTCTCCCTGAAAAAATAAAAAAAAACAGTGGGAGATTAATATTGGCCTTTCTGCTTGTGTGCCAGTCCTGACTCCTGAGTGTGCCATCTCTCTTTCTCAAATAGTGGGCCATAGAAAGCCAATTTTTTTTTTATATTTGGTTTCTACATTCTCCCTGAAAAAATAAAAAAAAAAACAGTGGGAGATTAATATTGGCCTTTCTGCTTGTGTGCCAGTCCTGACTCCTGAGTGTGCCATCTCTCTCTCAAATAGTGGGCCGTAGAAAGCCTTTTTTTTTTTTTATTTGGTTTCTAAATTCTCCCTGAAAAAATGAAAAAAAAAAAACAGTGGGAGATTAACCCCTTCATGACCTTGGGATTTTTCGTTTTTCCGTGTTCGTTTTTCACTCCCCTCCTTCCCAGAGCCATAACTTTTTTATTTTTCTGTCAATTTGGCCATGTGAGGGCTTATTTTTTGCAGGACGAGTTGTACTTTTGAACGACATCATTGGTTTTAGCATGTCGTGTACTAGACAACGGGAAAAAAATTCCAAGTGCGGTGAAATTGCAAAAAAAGTGCAATCCCACACTTGTTTTTTGTTTGGCTTTTTTGCTAGGTTCACTAAATGCTAAAACTGACCTGCCATTATGATTCTCCAGGTCAGTATGAGTTCATAGACACCTAACATGACTAGGTTATTTTTTATCTAAGTGGTGATAAAATATTCCAAACTTTGCTAAAAAAAAAAAAAAAAAAAATTTGCGCCATTTTCCGATTCCCCTTAGCGTCTCCATTTTTCGTGATCTGGGGTCGGTTGAGGGCTTATTTTTTGCGTGCCGAGATGACGTTTTTAATGATAACATTTTGGTGCAGATACGTTCTTTTGATCGCCCGTTATTGCATTTTAATGCAATGTGGCGGCGACCAAAAAACGTAATTCTGGCGTTTTGAATTTTTTTCCCGCTACGCTGTTTAGCGATCAGGTTAATGCCTTTTTTTAGTTGATAGATCGGGCGATTCTGAGCGCGGCGATATCAAATATGCGTAGATTTTATATTTTTTTATTGATTTATTTTGATTGGGGCGAAAGGGGGGTGATTTAAACTTTTATATTTTTTTTATTTTTTTAACATTTTTTTCAACTTTTTTTTTTACTTTTGCTATGCTTCAATAGCCTCCATGGGAGGCTAGAAGCAGGCACAACTCGATCGCCTCTGCTACATAGCAGCGATCTGCTGATCGCTGCTATGTAGCAGAAATGGAGGTGTGCTGTGAGCGCTGACCACAGGGTGGCGCTCACAGCCACACGCGATCAGTAACCATAGAGGTCTCTAGGACCTCTATGGTTACAATGGAGACGCATCGCCAACCCCCGATCATGTGACGGGGGTCGGCGATGACGCCATTTCCGGCCGCCCGGCCGGAAGCGGTGGTTAAATGCCGCTGTCTGCGTTTGACAGCGGCATTTAACTAGTTAATAGGTGCGGGCAGATCGCGATTCTGCCCGCGCCTATTACGGGCACATGTCAGCTGTTCAAAACAGCTGACATGTCCCGGCTTTGATGCGGGCTCACCGCGGACCCTGCATCAAAGCAGGGGATCTGACCTCGGACGGTATAGTACGTCCGAGGTCAGAAAGGGGTTAATATTGGCCTTTCTGCTTGTGTGCCAGTCCTGACTCCTGAGTGTGCCATCTCTCTCTCAAATAGTGGGCCATAGAAAGCCTATTTATTTTTTTTTATTTGGTTTCTAAATTCTCCCTGAAAAAATAAAAAAAAAACAGTGGGAGAATTATATTGGCCTTTCTGCTTGTGTGCCAGTCCTGACTCCTGAGTGTGCCATCTCTCTCTCAAATAGTGGGCCATAGAAAGCCTATTTATTTTTTTTATTTGGTTTCTAAATTCTCCCTGAAAAAATAAAAAAAAACAGTGGGAGATTAATATTGGCCTTTCTGCTTGTGTGCCAGTCCTGACTCCTGAGTGTGCCATCTCTCTCTCAAATAGTGGGCCATAGAAAGCCTATTTATTTATTTTTATTTGGTTTCTAAATTCTCCCTGAAAAAATAAAAAAAAACAGTGGGAGATTAATATTGGCCTTTCTGCTTGTGTGCCAGTCCTGACTCCTGAGTGTGCCATCTCTCTCTCTCAAATAGTGGGCCATAGAAAGCCTATTTTTTATATTTGGTTTCTAAATTATCCCTGAAAAAAAAAAAAAAACAGTGGGAGATTAATATTGGCCTTTCTGCTTGTGTGCCAGTCCTGACTCCTGAGTGTGCCATCTCTCTCTCAAATAGTGGGCCATAGAAAGCTTATTTATTTTTTTTATTTGGTTTCTAAATTCTCCCTGAAAAAATAAAAAAAAAACAGTGGGAGATTAATATTGGCCTTTCTGCTTGTGTGCCAGTCCTGACTCCTGAGTGTGCCATCTCTCTTTCTCAAATAGTGGGCCATAGAAAGCCAATTTTTTTTTTATATTTGGTTTCTACATTCTCCCTGAAAAAATAAAAAAAAAACAGTGGGAGATTAATATTGGCCTTTCTGCTTGTGTGCCAGTCCTGACTCCTGAGTGTGCCATCTCTCTCTCAAATAGTGGGCCATAGAAAGCCTATTTTTTTTTATTTGGTTTCTAAATTCTCCCTGAAAAAATAAAAAAAAACAGTGGGAGATTAATATTGGCCTTTCTGCTTGTGTGCCAGTCCTGACTCCTGAGTGTGCCATCTCTCTTTCTCAAATAGTGGGCCATAGAAAGCCAATTTTTTTTTTATATTTGGTTTCTACATTCTCCCTGAAAAAATTAAAAAAAACAGTGGGAGATAAATATTGGCCTTTCTGCTTGTGTGCCAGTCCTGACTCCTGAGTGTGCCATTTCTCTCTCAAATAGTGGGCCATAGAAAGCCAATTTTTTTTTTATATTTGGTTTTTAAATTATCCCTGAAAAAATTAAAAAAAACAGTGGGAGATTAATATTGGCCTTTCTGCTTGTGTGCTAGTCCTGACTCCTGAGTGTGCCATCTCTCTCTCAAATAGTGGGCCATAGAAAGCCTATTTATTTATTTTTTATTTGGTTTCTACATTCTCCCTGAAAAAATAAAAAAAAAACGTGGGAGATTAATATTGGCCTTTCTGCTTGTGTGCCAGTCCTGACTCCTGAGTGTGCCATCTCTCTCTCTCAAATAGTGGGCCATAGAAAGCCAATTTTTTTTTATTTGGTTTCTAAATTATCCCTGAAAAAATAAAAAACAGTGGGAGATTAATATTGGCCTTTCTGCTTGTGTGCCAGTCCTGACTCCTGAGTGTGCCATCTCTCTCTCAAATAGTGGGCCATAGAAAGCCTATTTATTTATTTTTTATTTGGTTTCTACATTCTCCCTGAAAAAATTAAAAAAAACAGTGGGAGATTAATATTGGCCTTTCTGCTTGTGTGCCAGTCCTGACTCCTGAGTGTGTCATCTCTCTCTCAAATAGTGGGCCATAGAAAGCCTATTTATTTTTTTTTATTTGGTTTCTAAATTCTCCCTTAGAAAATTAAAAAAAAACAGTGGGAGATTAATATTGGCCTTTCTGCTTGTGTGCCAGTCCTGACTCCTGAGTGTGCCATCTCTCTCTCTCTCAAATAGTGGGCCATAGAAAGCCAATTTTTTTTTTATTTGGTTTCTACATTCTCCCTGAAAAAATAAAAAAAAAAACAGTGGGAGATTAATATTGGCCTTTCTGCTTGTGTGCCAGTCCTGACTCCTGAGTGTGCCATCTCTCTCTCAAATAGTGGGCCATAGAAAGCCTATTTATTTATTTTTTATTTGGTTTCTAAATTCTCCCTGAAAAAAAAAAAAAAACAGTGGGAGATTAATATTGGCCTTTCTGCTTGTGTGCCAGTCCTGACTCCTGAGTGTGCCATCTCTCTCTCTCAAAAATAGTGGGCCATAGAAAGCCTATTTTTTTTATATTTGGTTTCTAAATTATCCCTGAAAAAATAAAAAAAAACAGTGGGAGATTAATATTGGCCTTTCTGCTTGTGTGCCAGTCCTGACTCCTGAGTGTGCCATCTCTCTCTCAAATAGTGGGCCGTAGAAAGCCTTTTTTTTTTTTATTTGGTTTCTAAATTCTCCCTGAAAAAATGAAAAAAAAAAACAGTGGGAGATTAACCCCTTCATGACCTTGGGATTTTTCGTTTTTCCGTGTTCGTTTTTCACTCCCCTCCTTCCCAGAGCCATAACTTTTTTATTTTTCTGTCAATTTGGCCATGTGAGGGCTTATTTTTTGCAGGACGAGTTGTACTTTTGAACGACATCATTGGTTTTAGCATGTCGTGTACTAGACAACGGGAAAAAAATTCCAAGTGCGGTGAAATTGCAAAAAAAGTGCAATCCCACACTTGTTTTTTGTTTGGCTTTTTTGCTAGGTTCACTAAATGCTAAAACTGACCTGCCATTATGATTCTCCAGGTCAGTATGAGTTCATAGACACCTAACATGACTAGGTTATTTTTTATCTAAGTGGTGATAAAATATTCCAAACTTTGCTAAAAAAAAAAAAAAAAAAAAATTTGCGCCATTTTCCGATTCCCCTTAGCGTCTCCATTTTTCGTGATCTGGGGTCGGTTGAGGGCTTATTTTTTGCGTGCCGAGATGACGTTTTTAATGATAACATTTTGGTGCAGATACGTTCTTTTGATCGCCCGTTATTGCATTTTAATGCAATGTGGCGGCGACCAAAAAACGTAATTCTGGCGTTTTGAATTTTTTTCCCGCTACGCTGTTTAGCGATCAGGTTAATGCCTTTTTTTAGTTGATAGATCGGGCGATTCTGAGCGCGGCGATATCAAATATGCGTAGATTTTATATTTTTTTATTGATTTATTTTGATTGGGGCGAAAGGGGGGTGATTTAAACTTTTATATTTTTTTTATTTTTTTAACATTTTTTTCAACTTTTTTTTTTACTTTTGCTATGCTTCAATAGCCTCCATGGGAGGCTAGAAGCAGGCACAACTCGATCGCCTCTGCTACATAGCAGCGATCTGCTGATCGCTGCTATGTAGCAGAAATGGAGGTGTGCTGTGAGCGCTGACCACAGGGTGGCGCTCACAGCCACACGCGATCAGTAACCATAGAGGTCTCTAGGACCTCTATGGTTACAATGGAGACGCATCGCCAACCCCCGATCATGTGACGGGGTCGGCGATGACGCCATTTCCGGCCGCCCGGCCGGAAGCGGTGGTTAAATGCCGCTGTCTGCGTTTGACAGCGGCATTTAACTAGTTAATAGGTGCGGGCAGATCGCGATTCTGCCCGCGCCTATTACGGGCACATGTCAGCTGTTCAAAACAGCTGACATGTCCCGGCTTTGATGCGGGCTCACCGCGGACCCTGCATCAAAGCAGGGGATCTGACCTCGGACGGTATAGTACGTCCGAGGTCAGAAAGGGGTTAATATTGGCCTTTCTGCTTGTGTGCCAGTCCTGACTCCTGAGTGTGCCATCTCTCTCTCAAATAGTGGGCCATAGAAAGCCTATTTATTTTTTTTATTTGGTTTCTAAATTCTCCCTGAAAAAATAAAAAAAAACAGTGGGAGATTAATATTGGCCTTTCTGCTTGTGTGCCAGTCCTGACTCCTGAGTGTGCCATCTCTCTCTCAAATAGTGGGCCATAGAAAGCCTATTTATTTATTTTTATTTGGTTTCTAAATTCTCCCTGAAAAAATTAAAAAAAACAGTGGGAGATTAATATTGGCCTTTCTGCTTGTGTGCCAGTCCTGACTCCTGAGTGTGCCATCTCTCTCTCTCAAATAGTGGGCCATAGAAAGCCTATTTTTTTATATTTGGTTTCTAAATTATCCCTGAAAAAAAAAAAAAAAAACAGTGGGAGATTAATATTGGCCTTTCTGCTTGTGTGCCAGTCCTGACTCCTGAGTGTGCCATCTCTCTCTCAAATAGTGGGCCATAGAAAGCTTATTTATTTTTTTTATTTGGTTTCTAAATTCTCCCTGAAAAAATAAAAAAAAAACAGTGGGAGATTAATATTGGCCTTTCTGCTTGTGTGCCAGTCCTGACTCCTGAGTGTGCCATCTCTCTTTCTCAAATAGTGGGCCATAGAAAGCCAATTTTTTTTTTATATTTGGTTTCTACATTCTCCCTGAAAAAAAAAAAAAAAACAGTGGGAGATTAATATTGGCCTTTCTGCTTGTGTGCCAGTCCTGACTCCTGAGTGTGCCATTTCTCTCTCAAATAGTGGGCCATAGAAAGCCAATTTTTTTTTTATATTTGGTTTTTAAATTATCCCTGAAAAAATTAAAAAAAACAGTGGGAGATTAATATTGGCCTTTCTGCTTGTGTGCTAGTCCTGACTCCTGAGTGTGCCATCTCTCTCTCAAATAGTGGGCCATAGAAAGCCTATTTATTTATTTTTTATTTGGTTTCTACATTCTCCCTGAAAAAATAAAAAAAAAACGTGGGAGATTAATATTGGCCTTTCTGCTTGTGTGCAAGTCCTGAATCCTGAGTGTGCCATCTCTCTCTCTCAAATAGTGGGCCATAGAAAGCCAATTTTTTTTTATTTGGTTTCTAAATTATCCCTGAAAAAATAAAAAAACAGTGGGAGATTAATATTGGCCTTTCTGCTTGTGTGCCAGTCCTGACTCCTGAGTGTGCCATCTCTCTCTCAAATAGTGGGCCATAGAAAGCCTATTTATTTATTTTTTATTTGGTTTCTACATTCTCCCTGAAAAAATTAAAAAAAACAGTGGGAGATTAATATTGGCCTTTCTGCTTGTGTTCCAGTCCTGACTCCTGAGTGTGTCATCTCTCTCTCAAATAGTGGGCCATAGAAAGCCTATTTATTTTTTTTTTATTTGGTTTCTAAATTCTCCCTGAGAAAATTAAAAAAAAACAGTGGGAGATTAATATTGGCCTTTCTGCTTGTGTGCCAGTCCTGACTCCTGAGTGTGCCATCTCTCTCTCTCTCAAATAGTGGGCCATAGAAAGCCAATTTTTTTTTTATTTGGTTTCTAAATTCTCCCTGAAAAAATAAAAAAAAAACAGTGGGAGATTAATATTGGCCTTTCTGCTTGTGTGCCAGTCCTGACTCCTGAGTGTGCCATCTCTCTCTCAAATAGTGGGCCATAGAAAGCCTATTTATTTATTTTTTATTTGGTTTCTAAATTCTCCCTGAAAAAAAACAAAAACAGTGGGAGATTAATATTGGCCTTTCTGCTTGTGTGCCAGTCCTGACTCCTGAGTGTGCCATCTCTCTCTCTCAAAAATAGTGGGCCATAGAAAGCCTATTTTTTTTATATTTGGTTTCTAAATTATCCCTGAAAAAATAAAAAAAAACAGTGGGAGATTAATATTGGCCTTTCTGCTTGTGTGCCAGTCCTGACTCCTGAGTGTGCCATCTCTCTCTCAAATAGTGGGCCGTAGAAAGCCTTTTTTTTTTTTTATTTGGTTTCTAAATTCTCCCTGAAAAAATGAAAAAAAAAAACAGTGGGAGATTAACCCCTTCATGACCTTGGGATTTTTCGTTTTTCCGTGTTCGTTTTTCACTCCCCTCCTTCCCAGAGCCATAACTTTTTTATTTTTCTGTCAATTTAGCCATGTGAGGGCTTATTTTTTGCAGGACGAGTTGTACTTTTGAACGACATCATTGGTTTTAGCATGTCGTGTACTAGACAACGGGAAAAAAATTCCAAGTGCGGTGAAATTGCAAAAAAAGTGCAATCCCACACTTGTTTTTTGTTTGGCTTTTTTGCTAGGTTCACTAAATGCTAAAACTGACCTGCCATTATGATTCTCCAGGTCAGTATGAGTTCATAGACACCTAACATGACTAGGTTATTTTTTATCTAAGTGGTGAAAAAAAATTCCAAACTTTGCTAAAAAAAAAAAAAAAAAATTTGCGCCATTTTCCGATACCCGTAGCGTCTCCATTTTTCGTGATCTGGGGTCGGTTGAGGGCTTATTTTTTGCGTGCCGAGATGACGTTTTTAATGATAACATTTTGGTGCAGATACGTTCTTTTGATCGCCCGTTATTGCATTTTAATGCAATGTGGCGGCGACCAAAAAACGTAATTCTGGCGTTTTGAATTTTTTTCCCGCTACGCTGTTTAGCGATCAGGTTAATGCCTTTTTTTAGTTGATAGATCGGGCGATTCTGAGCGCGGCGATATCAAATATGCGTAGATTTTATATTTTTTTATTGATTTATTTTGATTGGGGCGAAAGGGGGGTGATTTAAACTTTTATATTTTTTTTATTTTTTTAACATTTTTTTCAACTTTTTTTTTTACTTTTACTATGCTTCAATAGCCTCCATGGGAGGCTAGAAGCAGGCACAACTCGATCGCCTCTGCTACATAGCAGCGATCTGCTGATCGCTGCTATGTAGCAGAAATGGAGGTGTGCTGTGAGCGCTGACCACAGGGTGGCGCTCACAGCCACACGCGATCAGTAACCATAGAGGTCTCTAGGACCTCTATGGTTACAATGGAGACGCATCGCCAACCCCCGATCATGTGACGGGGGTCGGCGATGACGCCATTTCCGGCCGCCCGGCCGGAAGCGGTGGTTAAATGCCGCTGTCTGCGTTTGACAGCGGCATTTAACTAGTTAATAGGTGCGGGCAGATCGCGATTCTGCCCGCGCCTATTACGGGCACATGTCAGCTGTTCAAAACAGCTGACATGTCCCGGCTTTGATGCGGGCTCACCGCGGACCCTGCATCAAAGCAGGGGATCTGACCTCGGACGGTATAGTACGTCCGAGGTCAGAAAGGGGTTAATATTGGCCTTTCTGCTTGTGTGCCAGTCCTGACTCCTGAGTGTGCCATCTCTCTCTCAAATAGTGGGCCATAGAAAGCCTATTTATTTTTTTTATTTGGTTTCTAAATTCTCCCTGAAAAAATTAAAAAAAACAGTGGGAGATTAATATTGGCCTTTCTGCTTGTGTGCCAGTCCTGACTCCTGAGTGTGCCATCTCTCTCTCAAATAGTGGGCCATAGAAAGCCTATTTATTTATTTTTATTTGGTTTCTAAATTCTCCCTGAAAAAACAAAAAAAAACAGTGGGAGATTAATATTGGCCTTTCTGCTTGTGTGCCAGTCCTGACTCCTGAGTGTGCCATCTCTCTCTCTCAAATAGTGGGCCATAGAAAGCCTATTTTTTTTTATATTTGGTTTCTAAATTATCCCTGAAAAAAAAAAAAAAAAACAGTGGGAGATTAATATTGGCCTTTCTGCTTGTGTGCCAGTCCTGACTCCTGAGTGTGCCATTTCTCTCTCAAATAGTGGGCCATAGAAAGCTTATTTATTTTTTTTATTTGGTTTCTAAATTCTCCCTGAAAAAATAAAAAAAAAACAGTGGGAGATTAATATTGGCCTTTCTGCTTGTGTGCCAGTCCTGACTCCTGAGTGTGCCATCTCTCTCTCTCTCAAAGAGTGGGCCATAGAAAGCCTATTTTTTTTATTTGGTTTCTAAATTCTCCCTGAAAAATAAAAAAAAAACAGTGGGAGATGAATTGGCCTTTCTGCTTGTGTGCCAGTCCTGACTCCTGAGTGTGCCATCTCTCTCTCTCAAATAGTGGGCCATAGAAAGCCTATTTATTTTTTTTATGTGGTTTCTAAATTCTCCCTGAAAAAATAAAAAAAAACAGTGGGAGATTAATATTGGCCTTTCTGCTTGTGTGCCAGTCCTGACTCCTGAGTGTGCCATCTCTCTCTCAAATAGTGGGCCATAGAAAGCCTATTTATTTTTTTTATTTGGTTTCTAAATTCTCCCTGAAAAAATAAAAAAAAACAGTGGGAGATTAATATTGGCCTTTCTGCTAGTGTGCCAGTCCTGACTCCTGAGTGTGCCATTTCTCTCTCTCAAATAGTGGGCCATGGAAAGCCTATTTATTTTTTTTAATTTGGTTTCTAAAGTCTCCCTGAAAAAATTAAAAAAAAACAGTGGGAGATTAATATTGGCCTTTCTGCTTGTGTGCCAGTCCTGACTCCTGAGTGTGCCATCTCTCTCTCAAATAGTGGGCCATAGAAAGCCTATTTATTTATTTTTATTTGGTTTCTAAATTCTCCCTGAAAAAATAAAAAAAACAGTGGGAGATTAATATTGGCCTTTCTGCTTGTGTGCCAGTCCTGACTCCTGAGTGTGCCATCTCTCTCTCTCAAATAGTGGGCCATAGAAAGCCTATTTTTTTTTATATTTGGTTTCTAAATTATCCCTGAAAAAATAAAAAAAAAACAGTGGGAGATTAATATTGGCCTTTCTGCTTGTGTGCCAGTCCTGACTCCTGAGTGTGCCATCTCTCTCTCAAATAGTGGGCCATAGAAAGCTTATTTATTTTTTTTATTTGGTTTCTAAATTCTCCCTGAAAAAATAAAAAAAAACAGTGGGAGATTAATATTGGCCTTTCTGCTTGTGTGCCAGTCCTGACTCCTGAGTGTGCCATCTCTCTCTCTCAAAGAGTGGGCCATAGAAAGCCTATTTTTTTTATTTGGTTTCTAAATTCTCCCTGAAAAATAAAAAAAAAAACAGTGGGAGATTAATTGGCCTTTCTGCTTGTGTGCCAGTCCTGACTCCTGAGTGTGCCATCTCTCTCTCTCAAATAGTGGGCCATAGAAAGCCTATTTTTTTTTTTTTATGTGGTTTCTAAATTCTCCCTGAAAAAATAAAAAAAAACAGTGGGAGAATAATATTGGCCTTTCTGCTTGTGTGCCAGTCCTGACTCCTGAGTGTGCCATCTCTCTCTCAAATAGTGGGCCATAGAAAGCCTATTTTTTTTTATTTGGTTTCTAAATTCTCCCTGAAAAAATAAAAAAAAACAGTGGGAGATTAATATTGGCCTTTCTGCTTGTGTTCCAGTCCTGACTCCTGAGTGTGCCATCTCTCTCAAATATTGGGCCATAGAAAGCCTATTTTTTTTTTTTTATTTGGTTTCTAAATTCTCCCTGAAAAAATAAAAAAAAACAGTGGGAGATTAATATTGACATTTGTGCTTGAGTGACAGTCCTGCATGTGTGGCATCTCTCTCATTTGGTGCCACAGAAAACAGAGTGTGTAACATTGTGCCTGATTTTCCTTGCGGTCTCACCCACCTGTAAAGGGATATCTAAATCATACTGAAGTTATAGCTCACCGTGTAAGTTGTTTGACAGCAACAAATACCGTTACTTTGGTTACGTTATTAAAACAATGAGGAAGTCTGGAGGAAGAGGTCGTGGCCGTGGGCGTTCATTACCAGCTGGTAATGATGGTAGTGGTAGTGGAGCATCAGGTGGTCGTGGGAAAAAAATATAGCACCTAAGTCTGGAGCTGTGGAGCCAGGTTCGTCGTCTGGCTACACAAGGCCTCGAACGCTCCCTTTTCTGGGAGTAGGAAAACCGCTTTTAAAGCTGGAGCAGCAAGAGCAAGTTTTGGCTTACCTTGCTGACTCAGCCTCTAGCTCTTTTGCCTCCTCTTTTGAAACTGGTAAATGTAAAAGCAGCGCGTCGTTAGTGGATGTTCACGGTCAGGGACAAGTCGCTTCCTTGTCCTCTTCAGCAAAAACAACAACAGAGAAGGATGCAGCAGGCGACACAACGGGTTACTCCATGGAGCTCTTTACACATACCGTCCCTGGCTTAGAAAGTGAAACAGTTAACAGGCCATGCCCATTACTAGTTGAATCGGACATGGAGTGCACTGATGCACAGCCAAAGCCAGACTACTATGCTGTTCCTTTGACTCAGACCACAACATTGCCCTCGCAGGGTACTGATCCAGAATCAGACCCTGATGAGACTATGGTGCCCCATCACGAACGCTATACCACCGACTTACACGGTGACACAGACGAAGTTGCACACGAGATAGAAGAGGAGGTTATAGATGACCCAGTTGTTGACCCCGATTGGCAGCCATTGGGGGAACAGGGTGCAGGCGGCAGTAGTTCTGAAACGGAGGAGGAGGGGCCGCAGCAGGCATCAACATCGCAACAGGTTCCATCTGCCGGGCCCGTATCTGGCACAAAACGCGTGGCAAAGCCAAAACCTGTTGGAGGACAGCGTGGCCATCCGGTTAAAGCTCAGTGTGCAATGCCTGAAAAGGGATCCGATGCTCGAAAGAGTGCAGTCTGGCATTTTTTTTAAACAACATCAAATTGATCAGTGCAAAGTCATCTGTCAAAAATGTTCAACTACCTTAAGCAGAGGTCAGAATCTGAAAAGTCTCAATACAAGTTGCATGCATAGACATTTAACCACCATGCATTTTCAAGCCTGGACTAACTACCAAACGTCCCTTAAGGTTGTAGCACCCTCGGCCAATGAAGCTAGTCAGCAACGCTACATCCCTTCCGTCACTGTAAGGCCACCATTTTCCGCACCACCTGCAGCATCTGTGCAGGTTTCTTTGCCAGGCCAAAGCAGTCAGGGTCAGGGAATCACCAGTTTCGTAGTAGGAAACACTGCATCTAGGGCACCGGCGGAAACAATACCGTCTCCAACCGTCTCTCAGTCTGCCATGTCCACCGGCACACCCGCTAGTTCCACGATCTCCAGCTCTCCAGTCCAGCTCACCCTACATGAGACTCTCGTTAGAAAAAGGAAGTACTTATCCTTGCATCCGCATACACAGGGTTTGAACGCGCACATAGCTAGACTAATCTCGTTAGAGATGATGCCCTACCGGTTAGTTGAAAGCGAAGCTTTCAAAGCCCTGATGGACTACGCTGAACCACGCTACGAGCTACCCAGTCGACACTTCTTTTCGAGAAAAGCCATCCCAGCCCTCCACCAGCATGTTAAAGAGCGCATCGTCCATGCACTCAGGCAATCTGTGAGTACAAAGGTGCACCTGACAACAGATGCATGGACCAGTAGGCATGGCCAGGGACGTTACGTGTCCATCACGGCACACTGGGTGAATGTGGTGGATGCAGGGTCCACAGGGGACATCAATTTCGTGACAGTTCTGCCTAGCCCACGGTCTAGGAAACCGTTGGCTGTAGGCGTTCGCACCCCCTCCTCCTCCTCCTCGTCCTCCTGCAGAAGCGAGAGCTCGTCCACAGACCGCACTCGCCCAACCACTCCATCCGCAGCTGCCACTGTTGCACACCAGTTGTCCCATTATGGGGCAGCTACTGGCAAGCGTCAGCAGGCTGTATTGGCTATGAAGTGTTTGGGCGACAACAGACACACCGCGGAAGTTCTGTCCGATTTCTTGCAGAAAGAAACGCAGTCGTGGCTGAGCACAGTAGATCTTGAGGCAGGCAAGGTAGTGAGTGATAACGGAAGGAATTTCATGGCTGCCATCTCCCTTTCCCAACTGAAACACATTCCTTGCCTGGCTCACACCTTAAACCTGGTGGTGCAGTGCTTCCTGAAAAGTTATCCGGGGTTATCCGACCTGCTCCTCAAAGTACGCGGACTTTGCTCACATATCCGCCGTTCGCCCGTACACTACAGCCGTATGCAGACCTATCAGCGGTCTTTGAACCTTCCCCAACATCGCCTAATCATAGACGTTGCAACAAGGTGGAACTCAACACTGCACATGCTTCAGAGACTGTGCGAACAGAGGTGGGCTGTTATGTTTTTGTGGGAAGATACACATACACAGGCAGGCAGTAGGATGGCAGACATGGAGTTGTCAGGTGTGCAGTGGTCGAAGATACAAGACATTTGTCAAGTCCTTCAGTGTTTTGAGGAATGCACACGGCTGGTTAGTGCAGACAACGCCATAATAAGCATGAGCATCCCCCTAATGCGTCTGCTGATGCAAAGTTTGACGCACATAAAGGATCAGGTGTCTGCAGCAGAGGAAGAGGAAAGCGTTGATGACAGTCACCCATTGTCTGGTCAGGGCAGTGTACAGGACGAGGTAGCGGGCGAAGAGAAGGAGGAGGACGAGGAGGATGATGGGGATGAGTATATTTTTAATGAGGAAGCTTTTCCGGGGCCACTGGAAATTGGTGGCGTGGCAAGGCCGGGTTCTGGTTTTTTGAGGGACACAAGTGACGTAGATTTGCCTGAAACTGCCCCTCAACCAAGCACAACCGCAGATTTGACAACTGGAACTTTGGCCCACATGGCGGATTATGCCTTACGTATCCTCAAAAGGGACACACGCATTACTAAAATGATGAACGATGACGATTACTGGTTGGCCTGCCTCCTTGATCCTTGCTATAAAGGCAAATTGCTAAATATTATGCCACATGAGAACTTGGAACTAATATTAGCAACCAAACAATCAACTCTTGTTGACCGTTTGCTTCAGGCATTCCCAGCACACAGCGCCCGTGATCGTTCTCACACGAGCTGCAGGGGTCAGCAGACCAGAGGTGTTAGAGGGGCAGAAATCAGAAGTGGCGTTGGACAGAGGGGTTTTCTGACCAGGTTGTGAAGTGATTTTGCTATGACCGCAGACAGGACAGGTACTGCTGCATCAATTCAAAGTGACAGGAGACAACATTTGTCCAGTATGGTTACTAACTATTTTTCATCCCTTATCGATGTTCTCCCTCAACCGTCATTCCCATTTGATTACTGGGCATCCAAATTAGACACCTGGCCAGAATTGGCAGAATATGCATTGCAGGAGCTTGCTTGCCCGGCAGCTAGTGTCCTATCAGAAAGAGTATTCAGTGCTGCAGGTTCAATATTAACCGAAAAAAGGACTCGTCTGGCTACCCAAAATGTTGATGATCTAACCTTCATTAAAATGAACCACAACTGGATTTCGAATACTTTTGCCCCACCTTGCCCGGCCGACACCTAGCTTTCCTATGAAAAGGTCTTGCCTGTGGACTACTCTGAATGACTTTTCCAATCTCGTAATTTGCAGCAGCTGATTGTCCAGGATACGACATGTTTACACCTCCCTAAATGGCCAAACTCCCCACACGGGGCCGTGGTATCGCCACTTGGCGCAAGCACCCGTGAGAGTGCTGTTTGTCTGAAGAGGTGGGTGTGCCCGCTTTTGGTCGACGGCACTGCCACTGGGTCCCTCATAGTACAATAAAGTGTCTCTGGCGGTGGTGGTGCGCACCCAACGTCAGACACACTGTTGTAACATGAGGGGCCCTGGGCCTGTACCGCCGGCCACAATAGAGTTCCCCCACCCCCAGCTCAAACATTGCTCTACCACTTGCACAATTATCTCTCACAGTTCCACCAATGTTTAGTCTATGCGCTGACATCCTTAAATTCCTGCCACTGACAATACCATTGTATTGACATGTATGATGGTACTTAACATAGTCAGGGGCAGTGTCCTATATTTACCCAAGTAAATACTTTGCGCCAAATTACTAGGTCTGAAACTACGCAGAGGAGCCCACCCCTGTACCAAATGATTGCACCCTTTGGTGGTTTCATTTTGTTGTAATGCGAGACATTAACATGTATTTATTGTTTGGGACTACTAACTGGCAGACACTCATTACAATCGGCCTCCGCTGACAACACCAATGCTGCCTGTGTACCCCTGCAAGAGAATTCCAAGTGTCTACAGCCAAATTTTATTATGTTAGGCCTACTACGCCTGTCTGCGGTCCCTCCTTCCACTAGTCCTCCACTGACCAGACCACTGCTGCCCGTGTACCCCTGGAACCAATTTTAAAGTGCCTACAGCCATATTTTATTATGTTAGGCCTTCAAAGCCTGTCTGCGGTCCCTCCTTCCACTAGTCCTCCACTGACCAGACCACTGCTGCCCGTGTACCCCTGGAACCAATTTTAAAGTGCCTACAGCCATATTTTATTATGTTAGGCCTTCGAAGCCTGTCTGCGGTCCCTCCTTCCACTAGTCCTCCACTGACCAAACCACTGCTGCCCGTGTACCCCTGGAACCAATTTTAAAGTGCCTACAGCCCAATTTTATTATGTTAGGCCTTCGAAACCTGTCTGCGGTCCCTCCTTCCACTAGTCCTCCACTGACCAGACCACTGCTGCCCGTGTACTTCTGGAACCAATTTTAAAGTGCCTACAGCCATAATTTATTATGTTAGGCCTTCGAAGCCTGTCTGCGGTCCCTCCTTCCACTAGTCCTCCACTGACCAGACCACTGCTGCCCGTGTACCCCTGGAACCAATTTTAAAGTGCCTACAGCCATATTTTATTATGTTAGGCCTTCGAAGCCTGTCTGCGGTCCCTCCTTCCACTAATCCTCCACTGACCAGACCACTGCTGCCCGTGTACCCCTGGAACCAATATTAAAGTGCCTACAGCCATATTTTATTATGTTAGGCCTTCGAAGCCTGTCTGCGGTCCCTCCTTCCACTAGTCCTTCAATGACCAGACCACTGCTGCCCGTGTACCCCTGGAACCAATTTTAAAGTGCCTACATCCCAATTTTATTATGTTAGGCCTTCGAAGCCTGTCTGCGGTCCCTCCTTCCACTAGTCCTTCAATGACCAGACCACTGCTGCCCGTGTACCCCTGGAACCAATTTTAAAGTGCCTACAGCCCAATTTTATTATGTTAGGCCTTCGAAGCCTGTCTGCGGTCCCTCCTTCCACTAGTCCTCCACTGACCAGACCACTGCTGCCCGTGTACCCCTGGAACCAATTTTAAAGTGCCTACAGCCATATTTTATTATGTTAGGCCTTTGAAGCCTGTCTGCGGTCCCTCCTTCCACTAGTCCTCCACCGACCAGACCACTGCTGCCCGTGTACCCCTGGAACCAATTTTAAAGTGCCTACAGCCATATTTTATTATGTTAGGCCTTCTAAGCCTGTCTGCGGTCCCTCCTTCCAATAGTTCTCCACTGACCAGACCAATGCTGGCCGTGTACCCCTGGAACCCAGCTGAAAGTGCATGGAGCCTACTTTTTTTCTTTGTTTTATATTTATAAAGCCCAGATGAACTACGCTGTACCATGGTTCAAGCTACCCAGTCGACACTTCTTTTGTGAGAAAAGCCATCCCAGCCCTCCACCGGCATGAAAAAGTCTGCATTGTCATAGCACTCAGGCAATCAAACAGTGGAAAGGTGCACATGACAAGAGACGCATGGTCCAGTAGGCATGTCCACAAAAAGTTACGTGTCCATTACGGCGCACTGAGTTAATGTGTTGGATGCATGGTCCACAGGGGACAGCCTACAAAGTCTGTCTGCAGTCCCTAATTCAAATTGTCCTCCGCTGACAACACCACTGCTTCCCGTGGACCCCTGGAACCTATTTTTAATTGCATAGAGCATCCTTTTTTTAATAGTAGGCTTAAAAAGTCTGTCTGCGGTCCATAATTGAAATTGTCCTCCACTGACCAGACCAATGCTGCCTGTGTACCCCTGTAACCTTTTTTAAACTGCATTGAGCCACATTTTTGGTTTAAGGCCTACTACCTGTGTCTGTCTGCGCCATTCAATACAGCTGTCCTCCTTTGAAAAAAGCTGAGCGTCAATAGTCTGGTTTTCAGCCTCTAGGAATTTGAAAACTGCATTGGGGCTACAACTTCGGTAGGGCCTACTAACGGTGTCTGCCGCTCCAAGGTGTTCCCCAGGTTTCCTCGCCATTGCTTCAATCTTCTGACTCTCGTTTAGTAGTTGTTGAAAACTAAACTGCATTAGGCCTACAAATTGGGTATGGGGTGTAGAGACGGTGTGCTCCACTCCAAGGTGTTCCCCAGGTTGCCTCTCCATTGCTTCAATCTTCTGGCTCTCGTTTAGTAGTTGTTGAATACAACACTGCATTCGGCCTACAAGTTGGGTCTGGGGTGTAGAGACGGTGTGTTCCACTCCAAGGTGTTCCCCAGGTTGCCTCTCCATTGCTTCAATCTTCTGGCTCTCGTTTAGTAGTTGTTGAAAACAACACTGCATTCGGCCTACAAGTTGGGTCTGGGTTGTAGAGACGGTGTCTTCCGCTCCAAGGTGTTCTCCAGGTTTCCTCTCCATTGCTTCAATCTTCTGGCTCTCGTTTAGTAGTTGTTGAAAACAACACTGCATTCGGCCTACAAGTTGGGTCAGGGGTGTAGAGACGGTGTGTTACACTCCAAGGTGTTCCCCAGTTTGTCTCTCCATTGCTTCAATCTTAAAGCTCTTGTTTAGTAGTTGTTGAAAACAACACTGCATTCGGCCTACAAGTTGGGTCAGGGGTGTAGAGACGGTGTGTTACACTCCAAGGTGTTCCCCAGGTTGTCTCTCCATTGCTTCAATCTTAAAGCTCTTGTTTAGTAGTTGTTGAAAACAACACTGCATTCGGCCTACAAGTTGGGTCAGGGGTGTAGAGACGGTGTGTTACACTCCAAGGTGTTCCCCAGGTTGCCTCTTCATTGCTTCAATCTTAAAGCTCTTGTTTAGTAGTTGTTGAAAACAACACTGCATTCGGCCTACAAGTTGGGTCAGGGGTGTAGAGACGGTGTGTTACACTCCAAGGTGTTCCGCAGGTTGCCTCTCCATTGCTTCAATCTTAAAGCTCTTGTTTAGTAGTTGTTGAAAACAACACTGCATTCGGCCTACAAGTTGGGTCTAGGGTGTAGAGACGGTGTGTTCCACTCAAAGGTGTTCCCCAGGTTGCCTCTCCATTGCTTCAATCTTAAAGCTCTTGTTTAGTAGTTGTTGAAAACAACACTGCATTCGGCCTACAAGTTGGGTCAGGGGTGTAGAGACGGTGTGTTACACTCCAAGGTGTTCCCCAGGTTGCCTCTCCATTGCTTCCATCTTAAAGCTCTTGTTTAGTAGTTGTTGAAAACAACACTGCATTCGGCCTACAAGTTGGGTCTGGGGTGTAGAGACGGTGTGTTCCACTCCAAGGTGTTCCCCAGGTTGTCTCTCCATTGCTTCAATCTTAAAGCTCTTGTTTAGTAGTTGTTGAAAACAACACTGCATTCTGCCTACAAGTTGGATCTGGGGTGTAGAGACGGTGTGTTCCACTCCAAGGTGTTCCCCATGTGCTGTTCCATGTATATTCCTCAGTTTCCATGTATGTTGTTATATTTTACTCTGCTGCCACCCAATGGCCTTTTTCTGTATGGCAGCTTGTTTTTCATGTATTTCTTGTGGGCATGTCTTACATCCGGTTCAGGGGTCAAATCTTCTCTTCCTCTGGCAGCCATTTCCAGTTTACTTTCTGTTGTGAGAGGACGTGCTTTTGAACTGGGCTTAGGAAGGCATCAGTGTTTCGACCACTCTCTCATGCTGCTCACACTTGCAGACACACTTGGTGCTACATCTTACTGTACCCTGTCTACCCTGCATTTCTGGAGAAGTTCTGTATTACCAGTTATACGCTGTATGTCCAGATCTACAAAATAAACAAGTCTGGATTACACAATCCCTGGAGTGCATCATCTCTCTGGACGCTGAGCAGCATTGGTCCTGTCTGCCTCACATCGAAGAAATACGGAGGTACGTTTCTCTCTCACAACACTTATTAATCAACCACACCTCCATTCGCCTCATGTGGGGACAGAACAGTCGAAAGACTGCCTTGAAGCCCGGCCAGAATCACCCTTATATCACTATTCACGTGCCCGCTCTCTGCCCGCTCACATACTGCAGCCCTGCTCTGCTAAGAAATCTCCTGCAGCATCACCTCAGACTGCATTGTACATAAAGACTCTCTGTGTATTATACCACACTGCTGCAGATCGTCGGACCGCAGAACCCCATAATTCTCCAACAACACCTTGGGAATCTTATCAGGGGGTCGCAACTAAGCTGCACTGCAATTTCCAGCCCCCAATTTAAAGGTTCAGTTTCTTAAAGGGACAGCGCACCTTAAATCAAAATGGCCGAAAAGAACCTTCCACAGTTCCCCAATGCTGAAACAGAGCAAATACAACCTGATACTGTCCATTATGAAGACCAGGAAGCAGAGCCCGCTTCCACAGCAGACCCAGATGCACGACCAGTACGTTCCATCAAGCCAACATTAAAGGTCCTCGAGAATTACTGTTCCACAAGGGATGAGTTCAATGACAACTTGGACGACCTATGGGAACGAGTCGCCTCCCTTATGTCAAGTGTCCAACGCCATAAAAATGATGCAGCGGGTTTACAGGACACTATAAGACAGCTAGACGTGGCCCACGGCAGATACAAGAGACTGTCCACAAAGTATGCTGCCTTCCTTAAAGAATCTAAAATCGACGAAGCCCTATCAGAGTTAAGCAAGGCAGATTCCACAGACAGAGAAAGGGACGCCGCCGTGCAAGACGCCAAAGATAAAGCGGAGCTTCGTATCACCCATCTGCAAGAAACTAGATCGCACAGGTCAGCCTCGTCTAAACACTCTGCTCGGTCGTACAAATCATCCTGCTCAAGAACTTCAGCCCTCAGCGACAGAATCCTAGAGGCCCGTTTAAATGCAGAGCGGTCCAAACTAAGACGTTCATACACCGAAAAGAAAGCAGAAGCAGAGGCTCGAGCAAAGATTCTTCAAACAGAAGCAGAAGCGAAGAGAGCAGAAGCAGAGGCTCGAGCAAAGATTCTTCAAACAGAAGCAGAAGCGAAGAGAGCAGAAGCAGAGGCTCAAGCAAGGATTCTTCAAACAGAAATGGAGGAAGAAATTGCATTAGCCGAAGTAAAAATACTCGAGCAAGCATTGAAGCAAAACCTCAACCCAATTTGCCTGCCACCACAGGAAGAAGACGACCCAGCTGTTCGTACCAGAGACTACGTGCATAAACGGATACCTGCAGCGCACACCTTCTCCAGTGACGTTCAACCCAACATTGCGGAAACGTCCAAGTCAGCCCAACCTATGGTGCCAGTATCGCCCACAGCCCCTACAGAGACCCAAGACCAACGCCGTGATGTACCCCCTCAGGAGCAATCATCATCGCAAGACGACCACAAGGCACACTCCAGCCCGCCTCCACAGTTCAAGCAGCAGTCATCGGAATCTCTAGAGGTTAAACCACAGCTCAACCCTGCAGCGACATCATTCTACCCGGGAACAATTCACCCTTCCACGCCACACAGCTTATACGCCCGAGGGGCACCACAAGCTAATATGGTAACAAGGAGTGAAGGATCAGACATGTCCGAGTTTGCCAGGTTCATGGTGAGCAGGGAGCTAATCAGCACTAGCCTCTCAAAATTCGACGACCGTGCAGAGAACTACAGAGCCTGGAAAGCAACCTTCAAGGCCGCCATTGCTGATCTCAACCTATCCGCGGAGCAGGAGCTCGACCTCATGGTAAAATGGTTGGGTCCTGAATCCACAAACCGTATCAAGAGTCTTAGGACCGTCTATGTGGGGCAAGCTGAAGCAGGTCTCGCTGCGGCCTGGCAGAGACTTGAAAGAACCTACGGCAGCGCTGAAGCCATAGAAAAGTCCCTATTCAAGAGACTGCAGAACATTCCAAGGATCAACCTTAAGGAAGCCCACAAGCTTCTGGATTTAAGTGACCTGCTTATGGAGCTGGAACTTGCTAAAAGAGACCCTCGTCTGTCTGGACTGTGCTACCTGGACACTGCCCACGGGGTGAACCCGATCATCTCAAAGCTGCCACACAGTCTGCAAGAGAAGTGGGCAGTGTGCGTCTCCAGGTATAAAAGGTCACATGACGTCACCTTTCCTCCGTTCATTCAGTTCTGCAAGTTTATTGACGAACAAGCCCAAATGAGGAACGACCCTAGCCTCGACTTCCTGGAGTCTAACACTGCAGCTCCAGCAACACCTTCATCAAGGTATGAAAGCGTCGCACAGAGACGCAAGGACTCAAGGAACAGTGTAAGCGTCAGAAAGACTAACCTGCCATCACCTGCAGTACCTGCCGACAAGCAGTACACTATTCCGTCGAGGGATAAGTCTTTCAATCGTGAGTGTCCCATTCACAAAAAACCACACTCACTGAACAAATGTAGAGGCTTCAGGTCCAAAACCATGCAGGAGCGCAAGAAAATCCTCAACGAACTTGGGGTATGTTTCAAGTGCTGCGCTTCATCAGAACACATGGCCAAGGACTGTAAATCTGCCATTAAGTGTGAAGAGTGTCATAGCGACAGACACCCATCAGCCTTGCACCCAGGCTCAGACACCAGCGATCCAGCAGTCGCAGTTACCTCTGGTCCCGCTACAAACCATGGCGGGGAGCCACAGAATCACGCCAAGTCCACCACAGCTGTGTCCTGCTCATGCTCAGAGGTATGTGGGGAGAATCAAAGTGCTAAATGCTGTGCCAGGATATGCCTAATCAGAGTCTATCCAGACGGGCAACCAGAGAAGGCTGTAAAAATGTATGCCATCATTGACGATCAGAGCAATCGATCCCTAGCTGGACCTAAGTTCTTTGAAGCCTTTAGAATCAAGGGACCAGCAACGCCCTACACTCTGAATACTTGCTCGGGGCGCATAGAGACTAGCGGCAGAAGAGCACAAGGTTTCATCGCTTCTCCTGTCAATGAAGACGTAGAAATACCCCTACCTACGCTAATTGAATGCGATCAAATACCAGACCAAAGGGATGAGATCCCTACCCCGGAAGCTGCTTTCCACCAACCACACTTAAGGCACCTAGCCAGCGTTATCCCACCTTTGGACACAGATGCTGAAATCCTACTTCTGCTCGGCAGAGACAATTTGAGGATACATAAGGTCCGCCAACAGTGTAATGGTCCTGACTACGCCCCCTACGCCCAGAGACTTGACTTGGGGTGGGTAGTCATAGGAAATGTATGCTTGGACCAAACAGGAGTCCACTCCTTTAAGACGTACGTACGCCGAGACGGGCGCACTACCTTCTGCAAACCATGTCCTCATCACTATGAGGTGAAGGAAAAGCTTCCAGATTCCGTAGAGCTGCCTGATGTTATCCCTTCTCCCTATGCAGACGACTTGGGAAAATTGGTGTTTCATACCACTAAGGATGACAACAAAGTAGCCCCATCTATGGAAGACAAGGAATTTGTCAGGATAATGGACAATGAGTTCCTTAAGGACAAAACCAATCACTGGGTTTTCCCCTTACCCTTCCGAGCTACCAGGGTAAGGCTCCCGAACAATCGTGAACAAGGCTTGTCCAGATTTAACTCTCTCCAGCGCACGCTAAGCAATAAACCGGAGATGAAAGAACACATTGTCACCTTTATGGGCAAAATATTCCATAACAACCATGCGGAGCCAGCGTCTCCCTTAAAGGAAAATGAGGAGTGCTGGTACCTACCCTCATTTGGAGTATATCACCCGAAAAAACCTAAACAAATTAGAGTTGTCTTTGATTCAAGCGCCAAACATCAAGGCGTATCTCTCAATGATGTCCTCCTCACATGTCCTAATCTGACAAACAACTTAGTAGGAGTGTTGATGAGGTTCAGGAAAGAGCCCATTGCCATCACCGCTGACATTGAACAGATGTTCCACTGTTTCATAGTCCGAGAGGACCACAGGAATTTCCTCAGGTTCCTGTGGTACAAGGACAATAACCCCAGCAAAGAGATGGTGGAGTATCGCATGCGGGTGCACGTATTCGGGAACAGCCCTTCACCCGCTGTGGCAACATATGGCCTGCGGAGAACCGCACAAGAAGGAGAGTCCGAGTATGGAACAGACGCCAGAGACTTTGTAGAGAAAGACTTCTACGTAGATGATGGACTAAAATCTCTACCTACAGAAGAAGCTGCAATCGACCTACTCAAAAGGACCCAACATATGCTGTACCGAGCTAAGCTTAGACTGCACAAAATTGCTTCAAACAGCCCGGCTGTCATGAGAGCCTTTGAGTCAAGCGACCACGCACCTGGATTCAAGGACATAGACCTGGGACCAGACCGTCCGACTGTGCAGAGAAGCTTAGGCCTGAGGTGGAAACTGTCAGCCGACACCTTCGGATTCCAAATCAACTGTGCAGACAAACCATTCACTAAACGTGGTGTCCTGTCAGTGGTAAATAGCCTGTATGACCCACTGGGATTCGTAGCACCAATTACCATACAAGGTAAATCCCTTCTGAGACAGCTGTCCGAAACTGTCAAGGACTGGGATACCCCTCTACCTCCTGATAAGGAACCAAAATGGGAAACCTGGAAGCAGTCTTTGTGTGCCTTGGATAAAATCCATATAACGAGATGCTACGCTGGAATCTCACTTGCTGCTAGCACTAGGACGGAACTCCATGTGTTCTCGGATGCATCCACGGAGGCCATTGCAGCTGTTGTCTACCTGAAGGTAATGGGATCTGACAATCAAGATCATGTTGGGTTCGTTTTCGGCAAAGCTAAGTTGGCTCCCAAGCCTGACCACACTATTCCCAGGCTGGAACTCTGTGGGGCTGTGCTTGCAGTAGAACTCGCAGACTTTATTCAGCATGAGCTGGACACTCACATAGATGATGTACAATACTACAGTGACAGTAAAGTTGTCTTAGGTTACATCTACAACCAAACAAGGCGCTTCTACGTGTACGTCAGTAACCGCACTGAGAGAATAAGAAGGTCTTCCAAACCTGAACAGTGGCACTATATCCCATCTGAACTTAATCCAGCCGACCATGCCACTAGACCTATGTCTATAAATTCCTTTGCTAACTCTTCTTGGCTTTCAGGTCCAAAGTTTCTGCTGGAACAGAAGGGAAGTGAATGTGTTCAGGAAGTCTTCAGCATCCAGGATCCGGACGATGATCCAGAAGTCCGCTCCGAGGTCAGTGCTCTGGCCACGAATGCAAAACCAACCTCCACCCTCGGTTGTCAGCGCTTCAAACGCTTCTCCAATTGGATGAAACTCATTAAGACTATTGCAAGGTTAGTCCACATTGCGAGATCTTATCACAAGCCACATGGAGACAAAGACTGTCATGGTTGGCACGTCTGCCAAAAAATACTCACTATCGAGGACATTCCGGGATGGATAAACTACCAACAGAACACTGCACTACTATTTGTCCATTGGATTACAGTGGGTCAGAGATAGTTTGGCCTAGTGCGGCTTCTCTGATCCGAAGATGGGTTTTCCATTGGATTATCTCAGGAACTGACTTAATGTCTTGTTTAAAGTTATTATTGCATTACATGCATGTTTGGTTTCATTTTCTAAGTTGTTGGACTTTATTTCACGGACATTAATATAGTGAAATCCCTTTCGGAATTTCAGACGGGGAGTGTGCTGTTCCATGTATATTCCTCAGTTTCCATGTATGTTGTTATATTTTACTCTGCTGCCACCCAATGGCCTTTTTCTGTATGGCAGCTTGCTTTTCATGTATTTCTTGTGGGCATGTCTTACATCCGGTTCAGGGGTCAAATCTTCTCTTCCTCTGGCAGCCATTTCCAGTTTACTTTCTGTTGTGAGAGGACGTGCTTTTGAACTGGGCTTAGGAAGGCATCAGTCTTTCGACCACTCTCTCATGCTGCTCACACTTACAGACACACTTGGTGCTACATCTTACTGTACCCTGTCTACCCTGCATTTCTGGAGAAGTTCTGTATTACCAGTTATACGCTGTATGTCCAGATCTACAAAATAAACAAGTCTGGATTACACAATCCCTGGAGTGCATCATCTCTCTGGACGCTGAGCAGCATTGGTCCTGTCTGCCTCACATCGAAGAAATACGGAGGTACGTTTCTCTCTCACAACACTTATTAATCAACCACACCTCCATTCACCTCATGTGGGGACAGAACACCCCAGGTTGCCTCTCCATTGCTTCAATCTTAAAGCTCTTGTTTAGTAGTTGTTGAAAACAATACTGCATTCGGCCTACAAGTTGGGTCTGGGGTGTAGAGACGGTGTGTTCCACTCCAAGGTGTTCCCCAGGTTGCCTCTCCATTGCTTCAATCTTCTGGCTCTCGTTTAGTAGTTGTTGAAAACAACACTGCATTCGGCCTACAAGTTGGGTCTGGGTTGTAGAGACGGTGTCTTCCGCTCCAAGGTGTTCTCCAGGTTTCCTCTCCATTGCTTAAATCTTCTAGCTCTCGTTTAGTAGTTGTTGAAAACAACACTGCATTCGGCCCACAAGTTGGGTCAGGGGTGTAGAGACGGTGTGTTACACTCCAAGGTGTTCCCCAGATTGCCTCTCCATTGCTTCAATCTTAAAGCTCTTGTTTAGTAGTTGTTGAAAACAACACTGCATTCGGCCTACAAGTTGGTTCTGGGGTGTAGAGACGGTGTGTTCCACTCCAAGGTGTTCCCCAGGTTGTCTCTCCATTGCTTCAATCTTAAAGCTCTTGTTTAGTAGTTGTTGAAAACAACACTGCATTCGGCCTACAATTTGGGTGTGGGGTGTAGAGACGGTGTGTTCCACTCCAAGGTGTTCCCCAGGTTGCCTCTCCATTGCTTCAATCTTCTGGCTCTCGTTTAGTAGTTGCTGAAAACAACACTGCATTCGGCCTACAAGTTGGGTCTGGGGTGTAGAGACGGTGTGTTCCACTCCAAGGTGTTCCCCAGGTTGTCTCTCCATTGCTTCAATCTTAAAGCTCTTGTTTAGTAGTTGTTGAAAACAACACTGCATTCGGCCTACAAGTTGGGTCTGGGGTGTAGACACGGTGTGTTCCACTCCAAGGTGTTCCCCAGGTTGCCTCTCCATTGCTTCAATCTTCTGGCTCTTGTTTAGTAGTTGTTGAAAACAACACTGCATTCGGCCTACAAGTTGGGTCTGGGGTGTAGAGACGGTGTGTTCCACTCCAAGGTGTTCCCCAGGTTGTCTCTCCATTGCTTCAATCTTAAAGCTCTTGCTTAGTAGTTGTTGAAAACAACACTGCATTCGGCCTACAAGTTGGGTCTGGGGTGTAGAGACGGTGTGTTCCACTCCAAGGTGTTCCCCAGGTTGCCTCCCCATTGCTTCAATCTTCTGGCTCTCGTTTAGTATTTGTTGAAAACAACACTGCATTCGGCCTACAAGTTGGGTCTGGGTTGTAGAGACGGTGTCTTCCGCTCCAAGGTGTTCCCCAGGTTGCCTCTCCATTGCTTCAATCTTCTGGCTCTTGTTTAGTAGTTGTTGAAAACAACACTGCATTCGGCCTACAAGTTGGGTCTGGGGTGTAGAGACGGTGTGTTCCACTCCAAGGTGTTCCCCAGGTTGTCTCTCCATTGCTTCAATCTTAAAGCTCTTGCTTAGTAGTTGTTGAAAACAACACTGCATTCAGCCTACAAGTTGGGTCTGGGGTGTAGAGACGGTGTGTTCCACTCCAAGGTGTTCCCCAGGTTGCCTCCCCATTGCTTCAATCTTCTGGCTCTCGTTTAGTATTTGTTGAAAACAACACTGCATTCGGCCTACAAGTTGGGTCTGGGTTGTAGAGACGGTGTCTTCCGCTCCAAGGTGTTCCCCAGGTTGCCTCTCCATTGCTTCAATCTTCTGGCTCTCGTTTAGTAGTTGTTGAAAACAACACTGCATTCGGCCTACAAGTTGGGTCAGGGGTGTAGAGACGGTGTGTTACACTCCAAGGTGTTCCCCAGGTTGTCTCTCTATTGCTTCAATCTTAAAGCTCTTGTTTAGTAGTTGTTGAAAACAACACTGCATTCGGCCTACAAGTTGGGTCAGGGGTGTAGAGACGGTGTGTTACACTCCAAGGTGTTCCCCAGGTTGCCTCTCCATTGCTTCAATCTTAAAGCTCTTGTTTAGTAGTTGTTGAAAACAACACTGCATTCGGCCTACAAGTTGGGTCTGGGGTGTAGAGACGGTTTGTTCCACTCCAAGGTGTTCCCCAGGTTGCCTCTCCATTGCTTCAATCTTCTGGCTCTCGTTTAGTAGTTGTTGAAAACAGCACTGCATTCGGCCTACAAGTTGGGTCTGGGGTGTAGAGACGGTGTGTTCCACTCCATGGTGTTCCCCAGGTTGTCTCTCCATTGCTTCAATCTTAAAGCTCTTGTTTAGTATTTGTTGAAAACAACACTGCATTCGGCCTACAAGTTGGGTCTGGGTTGTAGAGACAGTGTCTTCCGCTCCAAGGTGTTCCCCAGGTTGCCTCTCCATTGCTTCAATCTTCTGGCTCTCGTTTAGTAGTTGTTGAAAACAACACTGCATTCGGCCTACAAGTTGGGTCAGGGGTGTAGAGACGGTGTGTTACACTCCAAGGTGTTCCCCAGGTTGTCTCTCTATTGCTTCAATCTTAAAGCTCTTGTTTAGTAGTTGTTGAAAACAACACTGCATTCGGCCTACAAGTTGGGTCAGGGGTGTAGAGACAGTGTGTTACACTCCAAGGTGTTCCACAGGTTGCCTCTCCATTGCTTCAATCTTAAAGCTCTTGTTTAGTAGTTGTTGAAAACAACACTGCATTCGGCCTACAAGTTGGGTCTGGGGTGTAGAGACGGTTTGTTCCACTCCAAGGTGTTCCCCAGGTTGCCTCTCCATTGCTTCAATCTTCTGGCTCTCGTTTAGTAGTTGTTGAAAACAGCACTGCATTCGGCCTACAAGTTGGGTCTGGGGTGTAGAGACGGTGTGTTCCACTCCATGGTGTTCCCCAGGTTGTCTCTCCATTGCTTCAATCTTAAAGCTCTTGTTTAGTAGTTGTTGAAAACAACACTGCATTCAGCCTACAAGTTGGGTCTGGGGTGTAGAGACGGTGTGTTCCACTCCACGGTGTTCCCCAGGTTGCCTCTCCATTGCTTCAATCTTCTGGCTCTCGTTTAGTAGTTGTTGAAAACAACACTGCATTCGGCCTACAAGTTGGGTCTGGGGTGTAGAGACGGTGTGTTCCACTCCAAGGTGTTCCCCAGGTTGTCTCTCCATTGCTTCAATCTTAAAGCTCTTGTTTAGTAGTTGTTGAAAACAACACTGCATTCGGCCTACAAGTTGGGTCTGGGGTGTAGAGACGGTGTGTTCCACTCCAAGGTGTTCCCCAGGTTGCCTCTCCATTGCTTCAATCTTCTGGCTCTCGTTTAGTAGTTGTTGAAAACAACACTGCATTCGGCCTACAAGTTGGGTCTGGGTTGTAGAGACGGTGTCTTCCGCTCCAAGGTGTTCCCCAGGTTGCCTCTCCATTGCTTCAATCTTCTGGCTCTCGTTTAGTAGTTGTTGAAAACAACACTGCATTCGGCCTACAAGTTGGGTCTGGGTTGTAGAGACGGTCTCTTCCGCTCCAAGGTGTTCTCCAGGTTTCCTCTCCATTGCTTCAATATTCTGGCTCTCGTTTAATAGTTGTTGAAAACAACACTGCATTCGGCCTACAAGTTGGGTCAGGGGTGTAGAGACGGTGTGTTACACTCCAAGGTGTTCCCCAGGTTGCCTCTCCATTGCTTCAATCTTAAAGCTCTTGTTTAGTAGTTGTTGAAAACAACACTGCATTCGGCCTACAAGTTGGGTCTGGGGCGTAGAGACGGTGTGTTCCACTCCAAGGTATTCCCCAGTTTGTCTCTCCATTGCTTCAATCTTAAAGCTCTTGTTTAGTAGTTGTTGAAAACAACACTGCATTCGGCCTACAAGTTGGGTCTGGGGTGTAGAGACGGTGTGTTCCACTCCAAGGTGTTCCCCAGGTTGCCTCTCCATAGCTTCAATCTTCTGGCTCTCGTTTAGTAGTTGTTGAAAACAACACTGCATTCGGCCTACAAGTTGGGTCAGGGGTGTAGAGATGGTGTGTTACACTCCAAGATGTTCCCCAGGTTTCCTCTCCATTGCTTCGATCTTCTGGCTCTTCTTAAGTAGTTGTTGAAAACAACACTGCATTCGACCTACAAGTTGGGTCTGGGTTGTAGAGACGGTGTCTTCCACTCCAAGGTGTTCTCCAGGTTTCTTCTCCATAGCTTCAATCTTCATGCTCGTCTTAAGTAGTTGTTGAAACAACACTACATTAGGCCTACAAGTTGGGTCTGAGTCGTAGAGACGTTGTCTGCCGCTCCAAGGTGTTCTCCAGGTTGCCACATAATCGAAGCTGCATAGAGCCTATTTTGTAATTTTACGCCTACAAAGTCTTTCTGCGGTCCCTCCTTCCAATTGTCCTCCACTGAGCACAACAATGCAAAACGTGTACCCATGTAACCTTTTTTAAACCAGCGTCGAGCCAACTTTGTGGTTTAAGGCCTACTTGTAGTGTCTGGCTGCGCCACTCAATACAGCTGTCCTCTTTACAAAAAATGACCTACAATTATCTGGTTTTCAGCCTATCGGGATTTTAAAACTGCAGTGGGCCTACTAGTTGGGTTGGGGCCTTCTATCTGTGTCTGCCGCTCCTTGCTGTTCTCCTACAGTGAACAAAGCTGTGCCGCCTGTTTACTACTCTTGCCAATTTTGAACTGCATTTAGACTACTTACAGATTTGGGCCTACTCTCTGTGTCAGCCTCTCATTCCAGTTGTCCTCCACTGAACAAAACAATGCCCCCTGGTTAGTCCTGTTACCAATTTTGAACTGCATTTAGCCCACTTTATTCTTTGGGCCTATATCTGTGTTTCCTCCTCATCCTGCCCATTGCCCAGCCAGTGATAGATGAGTCTGCTGGTACATTGACCCATAACGCAACATTCCCCGTGCACGCTACACTGCAAGATTGTGACCATGCTGAAAGTCAGGTCCCCCTTCCCGCATACCATACCGCCTTACACGGGGACAAAGAGGAAGGTGCAGATGAAGGTGCAGGTTCCTTCATCAGGTGGGGGGAGGAATACTCGTTGGCGACGTCACTGGCACAGGGCCCCTCATAGTACGCAAAAGTGTTGCTGCCGGTGGGAGGCGCCCCCGCCGTGCAAACACACCGCTGTACTTTGAGGGGCCCTGTGCCAGTGCCAATGCCAACGAGGGGGCCCCCTCTGCTTGCTCAGGATCACAGTACTTGCAAAGTTGAAATACTTACCTCTCCCTGCTCCACTGCTGTGACGTGGTCCAGATGTCCTGGGCCCACTAATTGCTTGAACCAGCCCTACCCCCCACAACTTTAGCCAAATGACCCCCAATTTCAAATGCCTTACAATTATTTTAAGCTAAATTACGATTGACAAGCTTCAGTAGCAAGAATGGATGTTTTTGCCAATACAATGGGCTCTGTACATGTTTTCCTGGCCTCTACTCACTGCCGACTATGCTCCCCCATTGACTTGCATTGGGTTTCGTGTTTCGGTCGATCCCCGACTTTTCGCGATAATCGGCCGATTCCACTCGACTCGACTTTTGAGATAGTCGGGTTTCGCGAAACCCGGCTCGACTCTAAAAAGGTCAAGGTCGCTCAACTCTAAACACGGCAGTGGACGTGGCTTGTATGCTTCGTAATAGTGAGATCACAGACGTCCATGAAAGCACCATGCACATTACATAAGTCTAGAATGGTGGCTCAAAAAAAAGGTGAAGAAGCCTCAACATCAATATTGTCATAAGAAGTGTCAGCTTGAGTTTGCAAAAAAGTATGAAAAGTGGATAGGAGAAGATTGGAAACAGGTGCTTATTTATTATTATTAATATCATTTATTTATATAGCACGATTAATTCCATGGTGCTGTACATGAGAAAGGGGTTACATACAGGGTTATAGATATCGTTTACAGTAAACAGGTTTACAGTGACAGACTGGTACAGAGGGGAGAGGACCCTGTCCTTACGGACTTACATTCTATGGAATAGTGGGGAAGAGACAGGAGGTAGGGGTGAGGCAGCTCTGGCGGTGGTGAGGCGGTGGCTCTGGCGGCGGTGAGGCGGCGGCTCTGGCGGTGGCGGGGCGGCGGCTCTGGTGGTGGCTCTGCCAGCGGTGAGGTGGCGGCTCTGGCGGCGGTGAGGCAGCGGCTCTGGCGGTGGTGATGCGGCGGCTCTGGTGGCGGCTCGGTTATTATAGGCTGTAGGCTTTCCTGAAGAGATGGGTTTTCAGGTTCCATCTGAAGGATCCGAGGGTGGTGGATAATCGGACGTGTTGAGGCATGGAATTCCAGAGGATGGGGGATATTCGGGAGAAATCTTTGAGGCGGTTGTGTGACTAATGAATAAGTGTGGAGGAGAGTAGGAGGTCTTGGGAGGATCGAAAATTACGTGAGGGAAGATATTGGGAGATTAGTTAAGAGATATAGCGAGGGGACAGGTTGTGAATGGCTTTGTAGATCAGTGTTAGTAGTTTGAACTGGATTCATTGGGGAATTGGGAGACAGTGGAGGGATTTGCAGAGGGGAGAAGCAAGGGAGTAGCAAGGAGAGAGGAGGATTAGCCGGGCAGCAGAGTTGAGGACAGACTGGAGTGGTGCAAGAGAGTTAGCTGGGAGGCCACAGAGGAGGGTGTTGCAGTAATCAAGGCGGGAGATGATGAGAGCATGCACAAGAGATTTGGTAGATTGTGGGCTGAGGAAGGAACGGATTCTGGCAATATTTTTGAGTTGGAGGCGACAGGAGGTGGCAAGAGCTTGGACGTGAGGTTTGAAGGACAGGGCAGAGTCGAGAGTTACCCCGAGGCAGCGGATTTCAGGTGCGGGAGAGAGCGTGATGCCATTTACCATAATAGATAGATAGATCAGGTAGGGGGGATACGTGAGGTGGGGGAAAGATGATGAATTCGGTTTTGTCTACATTGAGTTTAAGAAAGCGAGAGGTGAAGAAGGAGGATATGGCTGACAGACACTTCGGGATTCTGGACAGCAGGGAGGTGACATCTGGGCCAAAGAGGTAGATCTGAGTGTCGTCTGTATACAGGTGGTACTGGAAGCCATGGGACTTTATGAGTTGTCCTAGGCCAAGGGTATAGATGTAAAAAAGTAGGGGGGCTAGGACAGAGCCTTGAGGGACTCCAACAGAGAGAGGGCAGGATGAGGAGGTAGTGTGGGAGTGGGAAACGCTAAATGTGCGGTTGGATAGGTATGAGGCAATCCAGGACAGGGCAAGGTCTTTGATGCCAAGGGAAGAAAGAATCTCTAGCAGTAGGCAGTGATCGACTGTGTCGAAAGCAGAGGACAGGTCAAGAAGGAGGAGGATGGAGAACTGTCTATTTGCTTTGGCTGTGACTAAGTCATTAGTAATTTTTGTCATGGCAGTTTCGGTGGAGTGGTGGGGGCGGAAGCCAGATTGGAGGTTGTCAAGGAGAGAGTTAGATGAGAGGTGGGAGGAAAGTTGAGCATGGACATGCTGCTCAAGGAGTTTTGAAGCAAACGGGAGCAGTGATATGGGGCAATAGCTGGGCATAGCAGTTGGGTCAAGGTTAGTTTTTTTGAGGATGGGTGTGATGGTGGCATGTTTGAAGGCAGAGGGGAAGGTATCGGAAGAGAGCAATAGGTTGAAGAGATGGGTTAGAGCTGGAATAAGCGTGTCAGTGAGGTTGGGGAGCAGGTGGGAAGGGATGGGGTCAAGTGCATAGGTAGTGAGGTGTGATTTGGAAAAGAGGTGAGTAAGCTCTCCTTCAGTGATGTTGGAGAGGGAGGTTATTAGGGAAGAGCAGAGGTCTGGTATATGGAGTGGTTGGGGTGGTGGACAAGTAAAGGTTTGCCTTGTTTGGTCGATCTTGTTTTTGAAGTAGGTGGTAAAGTCCTCGGAAGAGATGAAGGGAGTTGGAGGTGGCAGAGGTGGGCGGAGGAGAGAGTTAAATGTGCTGAACAGTTGTTTTGGGTTGTGGTATAGTGAAGATACAAGGTTAGTGAAATAGGTCTGTTTAGCAGAGGTGAGGGCTGATTTGAAGTCAAGTGTAGCTTGTTTGAAAGCAGTGAAGTCATCTGGCAGGCGTGTTTTCTTCCAACGCCGCTCAGTGACCCTGGATACTTGTCGAAGTTTTTTTGTGAGATTGTTATGCCAGGGTTGCCTATTGGTACGTCGCACTCGCCATGCAGGAGAGGGGCGACTGAGTCTATGGCTGATGTAAGGGTGGAGGGTGGTCGCTTTAGAGCGATGAGTTGAAAGTCAATAGACTAGGCTGTGATGGGTGCAAATGAGCCTGGAAGAAACAAAGGAAAAGGGGCTAACGTATCGAGAAACTTAAGGAACTGTCAAGTTCGGTGAAGGAAGCCTGATGATATGGGGCTGTTTCACAGGCAAAGGTATTAGATATTTGACCAGGTCTCAAGGCTGAGATATATGCGAGTATCCTACAAGACGAGTTACTTTGTACAAGTATAATGGGTATAAAAAGGACAACATAGTGTTACAGCATGTGTTTGGATGTGCAGTGCAGCGCTCCGCTGCGGGGGCTCTGCCGACATTTTCCTGGAGTCCACCGCATAGGAAACCATGCGGGGGCTTTAGGCTTTCACAAAATGTTAGCAGAGCCCCCGCAGCACAGAACACCCGCAGCAGTGCGCCGCACATCCGGACACCCCCTCATCCAAGCCTGTGGTCTGCAGCAATGCTCCACTCTTGCTTCCTCCTGCAGCGACCCTGGGACCCTCCTTCACGGCAGCCACCACCCCCGATAAACAATAAGATGCATGGATTATAAGAAGAACCACCATTTTATTAAAAAAAGGTTTTTTTTCCTATTTTTCTACTCAAAATTTGGGGTGCATCTTATAATCAGCAAAGTATGGTACATACAGGCAAAAAAAAATTAATATAATAAAATAAAGGGGATAAATTACCGATAGATCTTTGGACGTGGAGGAGAACGCAATGGGAAATATAGACCGATCTACGATATTCATTGCTTCTCCTGGGGTCTCAAAGAGATATTCCTTAGATGACATGCTATTAAGGGTATCTCCAGACCCCTTACTCCTCTCTCAGCTGAGGTAAGAAGGGGACAGCTGATTAGATTAGATTCTAATTCAGTTTCAGTTATCATTTATGATGTGGTTCATATTTCCCCCCAGAAAACACCTAGAGAAACAATATGGCTGACATCTTAATGAACATCCTTCAAGCTTTCTATACATGCGACACATGAATATGATATATCCATAATTCAGAGAGATATTAAAGAAGTTGTCCACTACAATAACTTTTTTTTTCATAAATCTTGCTATTATGTGCCACTGAAAACATCCTCTGTGTTTATTTTAGCAATATTACCTTTTATCATGCTGTAGCAGCACATCTTCAGTGCTGGATCCAGTTCTCATGGGGTTAATCGCCTTGCCTCTAAGCCCGAACCTAACACACCCACTCGAAAATACACCCAAACCCCTCCCTCCTCTCCCTCCTCTATCTTCAAAAAGATTTGTGATGTCATTTCTGTCCAACCTCCTCTTTACAATTGTCCAACCCACACTCCATCACTCACAGATAGATAGATAGATAGATAGATAGATAGATAGATAGATAGATAGATAGATAGATAGATAGATAGATAGATACAGAGATATATCTATATATCTGGATCTACAGTCTGAAGAAGGCGGAAGGAGATGAGTGACAGGCAAAGATATGCACTGCGCATGGCCATGAATCCCAGCCCCGCAGTGTGAATAAATCAGAAGACACTGCGAGGCGGGATCTCGGGCAGTGCGCCCGCACAGGCGCAGTCAGCCTGACACCAAATGATGTCAGAAGATGGGTAGCGCTAATTGCCCATGCCCAAGGTTTAACATAACAGCGCAGGCTATGGGAAAGATCCAAACAACGCTGAGGAGGCGGCGCCCGGAGACAAGGGGGTATGAATGACGGCTGTGCTGCATCTCATTACGCAGGAAAGTCCCACTTCCGGGACGGTTTCACGGTATAAGGGGACACATTTTATAAGTGTTAAGTTCAGCGTGTGCAAGGAGCATAACTAAAAGAGCCACCTTTTCCTTGGGCAGCATTAGTGCTGCACAAGGTGGCTCTTTCAGTTACAAACACCTGGGGAGGGGACAGGTTCCCTTTCATTTCTGTAGTAGTGTCAGTGTGGAGGTAGCAGGAGCAATTGCCGGATACACAGCTGGGGATCAGCTGACGTTACTGAAGCCCAATAACACGGCACTAAGTGTTGACTGTGCAGACAGCACTTCCGAGCAGCAACTGGCGGTGTTGGAGCCCAGGGATTACAGGAGAAACAAAGTGTAGGCCGAGGCCTTATTGGAGCAAGTTTCAAATTTGTAGTAGTGTGAGTGTGGAGATAGCAGGAGCTTTTGCTGGATACACAGCAGGGGAGCAGCTGACGTTACTGAACCCTACTAACACAGGAGCGAGTGTTTTTCTCTGTGCAGGCAGCACTTCCAAGCAGCAACTGATGGTGTGGGAGCCCAGGGATTACAGGGGAAACAGAGTGCAGGCCGAGGCCTAATTGGTGCAAGTTTCAAATCTGTAGTAGTGTGAGCGTGGAGATAGTAGGAGCTTTTGCCAGATACACAGCAGTGGGGCAGCTGAAATTACTGAACCCCACTAACACAGGAGAGAGTGTTTTTCTCTGTGCAGACAGCACTTCCGAGCAGCAACTGATGGTGTTGGAGCCCAGGGATTACAGGAGAAACAGAGTGTAGGCTGAGGCCTAATTGGTGCAAGTTTCAAATCTGTAGTAGTGTGAGTGTGGAGATAGCAGGAGCTTTTGCCGGATACACAGCAGGGGAGCAGCTGACGTTACTGAACCCCACTAACACAGGAGCGAGTGTTTTTCTCTGTGCAGACAGCACTTCCAAGCAGCCACTGGCGGTGTTGGAGCCCAGGGATTACAGGAGAAACAGAGAGGCCTAATTGGAGCAAGTTTCAAATCTGTGGTAGTGTGAGTGTGGAGATAGCAGGAGCAATTGCCGAATACACAGCAGGGGAGCAGCTGACGTTACTGAACCCCAATAACAGAGGAGCGAGTGTTTTTCTCTGTGCAAACGGCACTTCTGAGCAGCAACTGGTGGTGTTGGAGCCCAGGGAAGGCGGAAGGAGATGAGTGAGAGGCGAAGATATGCACTGTGCATGCCCATAAATCCCAGCCCCGCAGTATGAATAAATCAGAAAACACTGCAGGGCAGGATCTCGGGCAGCGCGACCGCACAGGCGCAGTCAGCCTGACATCAAATGATGTGAGAAGATGGGCAGCGCTAACTGCACATGGCCAAGGTTTAACATAACAGCGCAGGCTCCGGGACAGATTCAAACAATGCTGAGGGGGCGGCACCCAGTGTCAAGGGGGTATGAATGCCGGCTGTGCCGCGTCTCATTACAAAGGAAAGTCCCACCTCCAGGATGGTTTCACTGTATGAGGGGACACATTTTATAAGTGTTAAGTTCAGCGTTTGAAAGGAGAATAACTAAAAGAGCCATCTTTTCCTGGTGCAGCATTTGTGTTGCACAAGGTGGCTCTTTAAGTTACAAATGCCTGAGGGGGACAGGTTCCCTTTAATTTCTGTAGTAGTGTGAGTGTGGAGGTAGCAGGAGCAATTGCCGTATACACAGCAGGGGATCAGCTGACGTTGCTGAAACCCAATAACACTGAGTCATGTGTTGACTGTGCAGATGGCACTTCTGAGCAGCAACAGGCGGTGTTAGAGCCCAGGGATTACAGTTCAGGTGGTAGAAACATTAACACAACAGGAGACATGGATACTGTTGCCAACCAAGTATTTAATCTGGAAGAGGAGTGGAAAATTCCTGCGAGATCCAGGCCTTGTTCATTTTCAGAAAAGTAAGCCGGTCAACGTTATCGGAGGATAGTCACATGTGACGGTCTGTTAGTACACCACCTGCGGCACTAAAGACGCGTTCCGATAATACACTAGCAGCAGGGCAAGCCAGCACCTCCAATGCATACTGGCTAAGCTCTGGCCTTGTATCCAGCTTAGAGACCCAAAACTTGAAGGGGGAAGAGCCGTCTGGGAGTACACTAAGAGGGCAAGACATGTAGTCTGTCACCATCTGACGGAAACGTTGCCGCCTGCTGACTGGAGCTGTCTGTGATGGTGTAGACATTTGTGGCAGGCACACAAAAGTTTGCCACAGTTGGGCCATACTGGTCTTGCCTTGTGCTGAGGCACTGCTTCTGCTCCCTGTTTGTGCTGAGCTTCCTGCAATGCCTCGACGCACTGAGCTGCTTTGTAAAGCACTAGCAGCACTGCTCTCAGTTGGACTGAAGAAGATGATGGAATGCACCAGTGTGTCTTGGTACTCCCGCATTTTACGCTCCCGGTTCAACGGTGTTATGAGGCTTTGTAAGTTGTCCCGGTAGCACGGATCTAGGAGGGTGTACACCCAATAATCAGCCGTGTTGAGAATGTGGGCGATGCGGCGGTCGTTTCTCAGGCACTGCAGCATGAAATCAACCATGTGCTGCAGAGTGCCAACTGGCCAAGAAATGCTGTCCCCTGCTTGAGGCGTGATCTTTGCCTGCTCTGCATCACCCCACCCTCACTCTATATACTGACTACTGGAGCATTGTGTAACTCCCTCCTCTGGACCGATGTCTTCCTCCTCCATTGACTCCTCCTCATCCTCCTCACAAAGTGTCCCCTGCCTAGGCCTTTGTGAGGAACCACGTTGCGCAGATTGTCCAGAAGCAGATGGCATTTGTGACTCCTCATCCTCCACCTCTTCCACAACCTCATCCCTTAGCGCTTGCAGTGTTCTTTCAAGCAGGCAGATAAGGGGGACACTCATGCTGACTAGTGCATAATCTGCACTCGCCATCCGCGTGGAATCATCAAAGGCACGCAAAACCTGGCAGATGTCCTTCATAGTGGCCCACTCAGTGGTTGTGAAGTCTGAACGGCACGCAGTGCGGCTTTTTTGCCCCTGATGCAGCTGGTACTCCATTACTGCTGGCTGCTGCTCACACAACCGCTCCAACATATGTAACGTTGAATTCCACCTGGTGGGTAGGTCACATATGATGCAATGTTCAGGAAGGCAGAATCGGCGCTGCAGAGCTGCAAGGCTCGATCTTGCCATGCTGGAACGCCGCAAGTGAGCACACTCTAGGTGGACCTTGTGCAGCAGTGAATCAAGATCCGGATAGTCCCTCAAAAAACTCTGCACGACCAAGTTGAGCACATGTGCCAGACATGGTATGTGAGTGAGGTTGTCGAGGCCCAGAGCTGCCACCAGATGTCGGCCATTGTCACACACTACCATGCCTGGCTGGAGATTCGCTGGCACAAACCACACATCGCTCTCCTGCTTGATGGCATTCCTGAGCTCCTGCGCTGTGTAGCTTCAATTCCCCAAAGAAATTAATTTCAGTACGGCCTGTTGATGTTTGACCACGGCTGTGCTCATATCGGTCGTAACAGGTAAGCGTTCACGGGTCTAGTTAGAGGTAGACCGTGACGGCTGGAGTATGAGGAGGAGGCAATGTGTACAAAATGGATTCCTGCAATCCTTGGAGTTGGCAGAACACGTACAGCGCCACTCTGAAGATCTGTACCCGGCTCCACATCATTGACCCAATGGGCAGTGAGGGAAAGGTATCGTCCCTGTCCATGGTGACTGGTCCATGCATCGGTGGTGAGGTGGACCTTGCTACTGACGGCGTTTAGTAGCGCATGTTTAATGTTTCCCTCCACATGCTTTTGCAGGGCAGAGATGGCTTGCCTGCTGAAATAAAAACGGCTGGGCACGTTGTATTGTGGGACTGCCAATGCCATCAAGTTACGGAGGGTGTCAGTCTCCACCAGCCTGAATGACAGCATTTCATGGGACAGTAGTTTTGCAATGCCAGCATTCAGAGCCTGTGCTCGGGGGTGGTTTGCCGAGAATGGCCGCCTTTTCTCCCATGCCTGTGCTACTGATAGCTGTAGACTGGGCTGGGAGTGTGAGGATGACTGGGAACGTGGTGCTGTGGGTGGAATTACACTGGGTCTCTGGACAACAGTGCCAGAGGTTCTATCATGGCGACCCTGTGAGGAAGCCGAACCAGCTGTGTGTGAGCTGGAGGAAGAGGCTACAACACGAGCTGAAGAGGTGGTAGGTGCCGCTGTTGGTTGGCCTAGGTCTTCAGTGTGTTTTTGTAACTCCACCACATGCTTGTTCCGCACATGTTTCCACATATTTGTGGTATTGAGGTTGCTGACACTTTTCCCTCTTTTGACTTTCTGATGACACAGCTTGCATTTGACAAAGCAAATGTCATCTGCAACTGTGTCAAGGAAAAGGACATTCATAGAACAGAAGTAGAGATGGCTCCTGTCCTGGGCTCTCTGACTGCCTCGGCAATTTGGCAGGTGGTGAAGAGACAGATGGGTGCCCTCCAGTGCTCTGTGCCTGAGAGGATGTGGCACTAATTGAAGTCAATGCGTTAGCTGCCATCCATCTGACAACGGCTTCAATTTGTACTTCCCGCAGCAGCGGGGTACAGCGATCTCCTACAAAGCTGCGCATGAAGGACTGTTCCCTGCTGAAACTGGGGGATGATGAGTCACCGGTGCTGATAAAGATAGGCAGAAAAGTACTAAGGGCTTACTGTGTTTATTCCTGAACAGCTCCTAACAGGTATAAGAAACACTAATTTTCTAAAGTGTGGGCTAGACTTTAATATGAGCTAATGTGGCCTACACAGCTGTAAAGTGGAGTGTTTGGTGAACTTTTTTCCCACAATCTAGCAGAATACGGATGGAAACCCACTAATAGGCTAAATGTTAAAAAATGTGCAGCAGGCAGCACTAATTGAAAAAAGGCAGTGACGCACCCTGTGCTGACTACAACCGGCTGTGGCGGCAGAACAGACTACTACAGAGTGAGCTGCACTCACACACAGACCATGCAGACAGCCATGAACGGCGCTGCAAGGCCAAAAAAAGCTCCTCTATGTAATCCTATCTAGTGTTTTTCAACAACCTAGCAGGATACGGATAGAAACCCACTAATAGGAGAACGACAGGAAAAATGTGCTGCAGGCAGCACTAATGCAAAAAAAGGACAATTGAACAGTATGAGGCAGTGACGCACGCTGAGCTGACTTAACCAGCGGTGGCTGTAGAACAGACAACAGCGTGAGCTGCACTCACACAGAGACCTTGCAGACAGCTGTGAACAGCGCTGCACGGCAAAAACAAGGTTCTCACACAGCAGTTGCTAAATTAGCCTGGGTAAAGCACAATGAAGCAAATCGCTATCTCTAAACTGGCCCTCAGTCAGAACACAGCGTCCTGTCCCTAACTGAATTCACAGCAGAGTGAACCCAAAATGGCAGCGGCGACTTTTATAGTGCATCATGACATCATTTCAGCAGCCAATCACAGCCATGCCAGTAGTTACATGCCTACCATGCAGAACAGGATGTCCCCACATTTCTAATCATTCCTCATTGGCTGAATTCTGGCTCTTTGAATTATGGGAACTTCCGATTCCGGTGTCCGATACACTGGAAGTATCGGAACTCGGTATCGGAATTCCGATACTGCAAATATCGGCTGATACCCGATACTTGCGGTATCGGAATGCTCAACACTATTCATCATGTCTTGTCTATGGATTTCAGATGGAACATCTGCACAAGATGAAATAATTGAAGCCCCTGCGTTTAACACCTACGTGCCAGTGGAGGCATATAGGGAGACATGTAACACCAGTGTCCCTGCGTGCCTGAACACTGAACCCATACCTGTATATGATCTTGTCTGAACCTGCCTCCCTGGGTCTGTATGGCCTAGGCCTGAACTCTGAACCTGCACCTTGTATCTGTACCTATCCCTAAAACCTACTGTGTCTGAATTAATACTAAACCTGCAATGTCTCAATTTGTACCTATTTCTAAAACCTGCTGTGTCTAAATCAGTATCTACTTCCACACCTGCTGTGTCAGAAGCAGTAACTTTTCCTAACCAGCTGTGTTTAATTCAGTACCTATCTCTGATCTGTTGTGCCCGAGCAACAATAGTGATCACTGTGTACACTTGCCACTTCATTGTCAGGATCCTGTCTGTCCTGTGTGAAGCTGTCCTTGTATTTGTTCTGTGTGGACCTGATCCTGTCTGTCCTGTGTGTATCTGACCTTGTCTGTTCAGTATGTACCGTATATACTCGAGTATAAGCCGACCCGAGTATAAGCCGACCCCCCTAATTTTGCCACAAAAAACTGGGAAAACTTAATGACTCGAGTATAAGCCTAGGGTGGAAAATGCAGCAGCTACCTATACATTTCGAAAATAAAAATAGATACCAATAATAGTAAAATTAATTGAGTCATCAGTAGGTTAAGTGTTTTTGAATATCCATATTGAATTAGGAGCCCCATATAATGCTCCATACAGTTTATGATGGGCTCCATAAGATGCTCCATATTAAAATATGCCCCATATAATGCTGCACAAATGTTGATTATGACCCCATAAGATGCTCCATACAGACATTTGCCCCATATAATGCTCCACAAATGTGGAGTATGGCCCCATAAGATGCTCCATACAGATAACTGCCCCATATAATGTTGCACATGGCCACATAAGATGCTCCATACAGATATTTGCCCCATATAATGCTGCACATGACCCCATAAGATGCTCCATACAGATATTTGCCCCATATAATGCTGCACATGGCCCCATAAGATGCTCCATACAAATAACTGCCCCATATAATGCTGCACATGGCCACATAAGATGCTCCATACAGATAACTGCCCCATATAATGCTGCACATGGCCATATAAGATGCTCCATACATACATTTGCCCCCATATAATGCTGCACATGGCCACATAAGATGACCCATACAGATATTTGCCCCCATATCATGCTGCACATGGCCACATAAGATGCCCCATACAGATATTTGCCCCCATATAATGCTGGACATGGCCGGATGAGATGCCCCATACAGACATTTGCCCCCATACAATGCTGCACATGGCCACATAACATGCTCCATACAGATATTTGGCCCAAAAGCTGTTGCTGCGATTAAAAAAATTAAAAAATTACATACTCACCTTTCCCGTTCCACCGCTGACTGCCGCTGTGTCTTCCCATCCTCTGCACCGATGTTCAGGAAGAGGGCGGTGCGCACTAATCGCGTCACCGCGCCCTCTCACCTGGGCGTCACTGCAGAGGACGCGGAAGACACAGCGGCGCTGCAGGTGGCACGAGGAGCAGGTGAGTATCGCGCACTGCCCCCGCATCATACTTACCTGCTCCTGGCGCCGTCGCTGCAGGTCTGTTCCCCGGCGCCGCAGTTTCTTCCTGTACTGAACGGTCACCGTTACCGCTCATTACAGTAATGAATATGCGGCTCCACCTCTATGGGAAGTGGAGCCGCATATTCATTACTGTAATGAGTGGTACCATGTGACCGCTCAGTACAGGAAGAAACTGCAGCGCTGGAAGAAGCAGGGACGTGCAGGGACCACGCCGGGAGTAGGTAAGTATAATTACACAGCCCCCGCTCCCCCTCCCCTGCCGACCCCTGGGTATAACTCGAGTATAAGCCGAGAGGGGGACTTTCAGCCCAAAAAAGTGTGCTGAAAATCTCGGCTTAGACTCGAGTATATACGGTACCCGTCCTTGTGTTTGTTCTGTGTGTGCCTGACCCTGACCTGTGGCACTTGTGGTTCCAGGCCTGTCTGCACCTGCGGTACCTTGTGTGTTCGGACCTGCAGTACCTTGTCTGTCCGCATCTGCGGTTCCTTGTTTGTTCGCACCTGCCTTTTCTGCCAGTGGCCTAGTTCTTCCTAAATCTGTTCCTGTCCATCCTGTCTGAAATGGGTCATATCCATTCTGCTGTTCCTGTTGCTGAACCAGTCCAGCTTATAACTGCCTGTACCTGCCAGCACCTGCTATGACTTTTTGTCTACCAGCAGTACAGCACCCATTTCCCCTGTTAACCGATTCCTGTCAGGCCGTTCATTCTGGCTCTGGTTCTGCTTCTCTGTCCCTCTGGGGCCAGCTGCCATGTCTCCGAGGTTTGTCCTCGAGTAGCACCTGGCATCCATCTGCAGCCAAATCTGACCACACCATCAGGGGCTCTAGCGAAATGTCAGGTGTTCTCCTAGTCATGCCCCTCCAGGCTCTTCTTGGTCCACGGCACAGTGGGTCCACGATCCACGCACGAGCGTAACAACTCATCTGTTGATCCAAAAGGTTAGGCGGCATTCCCAGCTACCTGTATACTACTCTGTAAAGATATTACGTTTGCTCTTCATCATATAACCTGCTTCAATTACTTATTCACACAGCAGTGATACAAAGCCTTGGTTCTATATAACTCATAACTTCACTTATGACATGTATGTTCTGAGAGTTGGGGTTTGGAAGATTTGTACTTCTCTGTTTGTCTAAGCCCCCACCATCTGAGATGGGCATGGGAATAAAAACACAAACAACAGAAGTAACAAAACATACCATAATAAAACTATGACAATGTGATACCATTGTTGAAGGACACATTGCAGAATATTCATGCTTATGGTCCCCATGTTTCTCTTTTTATTGTTCCAGAAACTTGGGCATGGTAGGGGAGATGTATACTGAGCCTTAACTCTAGTGCTGCTTGCCTGCCTTATCTAGGGCTACCTTTTACCCATGCCTACTAATGATAGCGACATGACTCTGCTGACATTACCCTAGTCTGTGCAGGTAAGTGACTTGCAGAAAACTGAGAAAGTCAATCAATTATGTGTGCTCTAGTGGCAAGTGTAAAAACTGGAAACATTTCCAATCTTTATTGTATGGTCACATTAAATACTTTAAAAGAAAGATATGTTTTACAAAATATAACTTACATTTTATTTAAAGATGAAATATAGATAAAATTGTATAACAAATGGCATATTTTATCACTGGGTTATTAGAGTAGGGAGTTGATTTGTTTGTGAAAAATAAGAGCATATACAAACACTATGCTAGATAAATATATTTATGGCAAAAATTCATTTTGTTACTTTTTTTCCTATAGGATTATATTATGATGGTTTTTCTAGCCATAACCATTTCCTTTTTTTTCCCCTCAAACTAAAAAAGTTGCTGCTGAAAGCAGAACAGTTGCCATGGCAACCTCCTGGCAACCTCCTCTCCGCAATTCATACTGAGCCCTAGTGTTGATTCCTGAGGCTGGTGGAGGATGTGGGGCTGGGAGGAGGTAAAGGAAGGTTACTTTGCACTTAGTTAATATGCAAAACCACTTACAGCATTGCTGTCTAAGTATTCAGAGAAGCTTGCACACTAAGCCGGGCAAGCCAAAGGGCACTTCCTGCACAGGGTGACACAATTATTCTGTTCAACAAAGTCACAGCAATGCACACCGTCTTATTTAAAAATAATTTTCAGGGACACTTATTATAGTCTACGTATACTAGTGATGTAAGAGACCACCATTACAGGATTCTCCATCATTTGTATTGCCCTATCATTTGGCTTTTTAGATTGCTATTTTGATCTAAATCTGCTATATGATAAAATGAATTGGATCCAATATATTGATAATATTGGTCGCCACTGAGTATAAAGTAGGCAACTCTATTAATTTTGCTTACTTAATAATATAGCTCCAACATGTTCTGCAGTACTTTACACACATTATTATCACTGTCCCCATTGGGGCTCACAATCTAAATTCCCAATCAGTATGACTTTGGAGGGTGGGAGGAAACCGGAGAACCTGGAGGAAACCGCCACGAACATGGAGAGAACATAAGAACTCCTTGCAAATGTTGTCCATTGTAGAAGTAGAACCAAGGACCCCAGTGCTGTAAAGGAACAATGCTAACTACTGAGTCATAACCAAAGCCAAAAATTGACATTTCAAGGGTGGAGACTGTAAGTTTGCAATTGAAACAGTAAGGCTGCCGTCACACTAGTAGTATTTGGTCAGTATTATACATCAGTATCTGTAAGCCAAAACCAGGTGAGGAAAAGTATAATAAAAACATATGCACCACTTCTGCATTTATCACCCACTCCTGGTTTTGGCTTAGAAATACTGATGAGAAATACTGACCACATGCTAATAGTTTGACTGCAGCCCAATGGCAATAGTAGGATCCCTGAGGAAAACTGAGTTTAACTATTTAGAGTTTCAATGAAATGTATTCAACCCCGAATGAAAATTACATTTATTAGCAAAATGTACAAAGTCTCTGCTGTTTACCAATGAAACAGGAACAGTTTAACCCCTTAATGACTGTCAAAACGCATTATAACGGCAGCTGCTAAGGTTACTTAGGGAATAAAGCTGTAGCATCCCCCCAGAGTCGGAAATCTCTGGGGTCTAGGCTACCGGGGGTTGCCGAGACCCCAGAGAACATGATTAGGGCCTGATTTTCCAGTGTCCGATCAAGTGATTGCAGTTATTTGGTGAATAACGGTGATCACAAAAAAAAGTGTGCCCACTGTTTCAATGATTTCCCTTCTGACATGATATACATGTCAGAGGAGGGAGAAATGATGCCCCGAGACTCCCCAGTACCTCCACCATCCCCAGTCCCTCCTGATCCTTCCTCTGGCCCGACGTCATCTTCTTGGAAAAAAAATGGCGGACACATGCGCAGTGCCCCCGCCGAAATCTGCTAGCCAGTACCCAGCAACAATGGAAATACTTTCATATTGGTTCCTTTGGAATACTGTGATAGACCCTATCACAGTGAAAGAAATGAAAAAAAAATGTAAATGAAATACCCCTTTGTCTCTCTCTTAGATAAAAATTATAAAATAATTTTTTTTATAATTTTTTCCATTCTTTGCAGTTGGGGTTGGGGTTAGGCTGTGGTTAGGATTGAGGTTAGGATTTGTTAGGCTTAGGGTTGTGTTAGGGTTGGGGTTAGAATTGTGTTTTTTCAAAAGTAAAAAAAATAATAATGATATGGCAGCTAGTGTTGAGCGCAAGTGCTCGCTACTTGAATTTGCATCAGGTGCTTGGGTATGCACGGAGTATCGCGGATCACCGCATGTTTTTTTGGGGTGTCTAACAGCTGCAAAACATGCGGGGCAGTGACTTGAGCACCTGTGGTATTTGGTGCATAGCTGAGCACCCGATGTAAACTGAAGTAGTGGGAACTTGCGCTCAACACTAATGATGACAAATTCAATATGACAACCTAATGTTAACAAATTCTGTGTTGTACCTGCTCACTATACCCCTGAATAAAATCCTTGAGTGGTGTGGTTTCCAAAATGGTGTCACTTGTGGGGGGTTTCCACTGTTTAAGAACATCAAGGGCTTTCCAAACGCAACATGGCGTCCGCAGATTATTCCAGTAAACTTTACATTCAAAAAGTCAAATGGCGCTCCTTCCCTCCCGAACCCTGCCGTGCGCCCAAACAGTAGATTTCCCCCACAAATAAGGTATCAGCATATTCAGGAGAAATTGCACAACACATTTTGCGGTCCACTTTCTCCTCTTACCCTTGTGAAAATAAAAAAGTTTGGGTCTAAAGTGAAAAAAATTAAATGTTCATTTTTTTCTTCTACATTACTTCAGTTCCTGTGAAACACTTCAAGGGTTAATAAACTACTTAAATATGGTTTTGAGCACCTAAAGGGGTGCAGTTTTTAGAATTGTGTCACTTTTGGGTATTTTCTGTCATATAGGCCCCCCAAAATCGCTTCAAATGTGATGTGGTCCCTACAAAAAATGGTTTTGCAAATTTTGTTGGAAAAATGGGAAATCACTGGTCAACTTTTAACCTTTCCAAATTCCTAACACAAAAAAATTATGTGCCAAAACATGTACTGGTGTAATGTAGACATGTGGGAAATGTTATTTATTAACTATTTTGTGTGACATATCTCTCTGATTTAATGGCATAAGAATTAAATTTAGAAAATTGTGACATTTTCCAAATTTTTGGCAAATTTCCATTTTTTCAGATTTTGGGGATGAACTTTTGTTGATGACCAAATACCGTACTTACTTTCCACCATATTTTGCAAAATAAGTCTTGCCAAATCAGACATGGTGATTTTCTGGATTTGTTTTCTCATTTTGACTTTCATAGTTGTGGTCTACCTATGATGTCAATTACAGGCCTCTCTCATCTTTTTAAGTGGGAGAACTTGCACAATTGGTGGCTGACTAAATTCTTTAGTATTTAGTCAGCCACCAATTATATATATATATATATATATATATATATACTGCTCAAAAAATAAAGGGAACACTAAAATCTCACATACTAGATATCACTGAATGAAATATTCCAGTTGTGAATCTTTATTAATTACATAGAGGAATGTGTTTAGAACAATAAAGCCTAAAAATGATCAACGTAAATCACAGCTAATATCCCCCGGAGGTCTGGAGTTGGAATGATACTCAAAATCAAAGTGGAAAATGAAGTTACAGGCTGATCCAACTTCAGTGGAAATACCTCAAGACAAGGAAATTATGCTCAGTAGTGTGTGTGGCCTCCACGTGCCTGTAGGACCTCCCTACAATGCCTGAGCATTCTCCTGACGAGGCGGAAGATGGTCTCCTGAGGGATCTCCTCCTAGACCTGAACTAAAGCATCCGCCAACTCCTGGACAGTCTCTGGTGCAGCGTGACATTGGTGGATGGTGCGAGACATGATGTCCCAGATGTGTTGAATTGGATTCAGGTCTGGGGAATGGGCGGGCCAGTCCATAGCCTTCATCTTGCAGGAACTGTTGACACACTCCAGCCACATGAGGTCTGGCATTGTCCTGCATTAGGAGGAACTGCACCAGCATATGCTATCATAAGGGGTCTGAGGATCTCACCTCGGTACCTAATGGCAGTCAGGCTACCTCTGGCGAGCACATGGAGGGCTGTGCGGCCCTCCAAAGAAATTCCACCCCACACCATTACTGAGCCACTGCCAAACCGGTCATGCTGAAGGATGTTGCAGGCAACCGATCGCTCTCCACGGCGTCTCCACACTCTGTCACGTCTGTCAAATGTGCTCAGTGTCAGCCTGCTTACATCTGTGAAGAGCACAGGGTGCCAGTGGCGAATTTTCCAATCCTGGTGTTCTGTGGCAAATGCCAAGCATCCTGCATGGAGAAATTGATTGTCAAACAGTGTTGCATCCTAAGTGGACAGTTTGGCTTCACAGAAGTTTGATTTAATTGGAGTTATATTCTGTTGTTTAAGTGTTCCCTTTATTTTTTGAGCAGCCTATAGATATGTTAGGGCTGGCGGAATGCACCGAGTATATTTAGATATTTTTATTGGTGCGTTCGCAGCCCGGGGTCCACCATGCATGAGACCAACCTGCTGCTAGCAAATGGTGGCACAATATTGTGGTAGAAGTGAACTCTGTTACTTCACAGAGTCGAAAAGAAGGGAAAGCGCTGTGCCCTGTTAGCGTCACAGGGGAACACAGCTGCCTAACAGAGCAAAAGCAATCAGTAGTCAGGGAGTAGCAAGCACATAAACACCTCCTCTCCGGTGGAGCCAGAATTCTAATGGCTTTATGCCAGCCCTGAATTCACCTTACAAACTCCTCACCAGAGGTGCCGGTATTCTTGTGGCTTATTTCAGCCGGACCCTGACCACAAGCAGACAAGACCACTGAGTAGCTAAATCTCATAACATAAGCTGATACTAGCACATGGCCGTGTGGCCATGCAAACCTTTTATAGCTGCAGCAACTTGAGGACCTTCCTTGAGGACCAATTGGAGCTGCTACAGTACCTGAGCCACTTCAGGACCTTCCTAGAGGAGCAATGGGAGCTGCCACAGTACCTGAGCATGTGACTCCCGACCTCCAATGAGAGGTCTTACCCCGGGCATGCTCAGAAGGGGAAAAGCAGGACTTAATCCCAGAGACGTCTGCTCGCCGCTGACCAGTACTGGCTACAATGACTGAGCCTGGAAAGGCAGCAGTAACCATCCACACAGTATCAGGCTGAGCCAGACGCTGGGACCGACGACTCCGCTGAGCAGGCTCCACTGTGGCTGCAGAAGAATGGGAGATCGCAGTGGAGATGGTTCGAGATTCCCCCTGTGCAGAGGTGGGAACTCGACCCCTAACATAAATATATATATATATATATATATTTATATATATATAAATATAGTGCTTTGCGAAAGTATTCGGCCCCCTGGAACATTTCAACCTTTTCCCACATATCATGGTTCAAACATAGATACCAAATTTAAACTTTTGGTAAATAATCAACAACAAGTGGAACACAATTGTGAAGTTTAACGAAATTTATTGGTTATTATAAAATTTTGGGGAAATTCAAAAACTGAAAAGTGGAGTGTGCAATATTTTTCGGCCCCTTTACTTTCAGTGCAGCAAACTCACTCCAGAATTTCATTGTGGATCTCTGAATGATGTCATGTCATCCGGATTAGTCATCGTGGGAGCATAGGCACTGATCAGAGTCGCGCATTTCTTGTTTGTAAGTGGGAGCTGAAATGTCATCAGACGGTCGTTGATGCCCTCCAGAAGCCAGGTAAGTTTACGAGCAAGATGAGTTTTGATAGCAAATCCCACGCCTGCTTCTCATTTTTCAGTGCTGCCTCGACCACTCCAGAAGAATGTATATCCACCACTATGCTCTGTCAATTGACCCTTGTCTGCCAGGCGTGTTTCGCTGAGAGCAGCTATATCAACCTTGCAACGAGCTAGCTCCCGAGCAACCAATGCCGTTCTTCTCTCTGGTCTGTCTGCCTTGGTATTATCCAGCAGAGTTCTCACATTCCATGTGCCAAGGTTGAGTACCATCATTTTCTTTTTCTTTATTGTGTGTCGACCGCTGTATGGGAAACCCGCCAGCTGCGGTAGGCTGGCCAGGTGAAATGAAGCAGACTATGTTTGAGGCACCTTTTCTAGCCCCATCCTCGATTGAGGTGAGCAGAGTGATCCTGAACAGGACTGCTCAGACACCCAGGAGGCTGCCGAACTCCACTGCTGATTCGGTCCAGTAGAGAGCGACCATATGGCCTGGGCCGCCTGTGTGCAGGTTCATGACTACAGCTTCCAGTGACTCCACACCTGCTGCTTTGCCACTCTCCCATCGCCACAGGACTTTTTGTTACGCAGTGGTTGAAGTCATGACTTGCGCTTGACTTGGATTAAAGTGAGGAGGAGTTGCGCAGTCGTCAACCTCACTCTCTCGCCCGTACCTATCGAGCCCCAGTGGCAAGAGCTAAGCGAGACAACTGGAGATAGGTCAGGGTGCAGTGGATGGCCAGCAGTGTCCTATATGTGCCTTGCTGCGCCCTCTCAGCGCTCCACAACACTGTGCTGGAAATCGCTTGTCTGTCCGTTGAACCTTGGTTTCTTCCGCACAGTCTGCCATATCCAGTCTTCACATGCAAGGGTAGGCAAACCCTTGAAAATCACTGTAGGTCTCAAAGAAACCGAACAGCTACCCTCACCTGGTTTGGCCCGCCTGAATGATCCAATGTTGTGCTAAATGCCTAATGATGATAAATACAATCCACCTGTGTGTAATCAAGTCTTCGCATAAATGCACCTGCTCTGTGATAGTCTCAGGGTTCTGTTTAAAGCACAGAGAGCATCATGAAGACCAAGGAACACAACAGGCAGGTTTGTGATACTGTTGTAGAGAAGTTTAAAGCCAGATTTGGATACAAAATGATTTCCAGAACTTTAAACATCCCAAGGAGCACTGTGCAAGCGATCATATTGAAATGGAAAGAGTATCATACCACTGCAAATCTACCAAGACCCGGCCGTCCTTCTAAACTTTCATCTCAAGGAGAAGACTGATCAGAGATGCAGCGAAGAGGCCCATGATCACTCTAGATGAACTGCAGAGATCTACAGCTGAGGTGGGACAGTCTGTCCATAGGACAACAATCAGTTGTAGACTGCACATATCTGTCCTTTATGGAAGAGTGGCAAGAAGAAAGCCATTTCTCAAAGATATCCATAAAAAGTGTTGTTTAAAGTTTGCAACAAGCCACCTGGGATGCGTTTATCCCTCAGGACACCACCAGCAGCGTTGAAGACACGTTCTGAGAAAATACTGGCTGCCAGGCATGAAAAAACCTCCAAGGTGTGACAGGTGAGCAAAGGCCACTCTTCCATTTTTGAAGATGAAAATGCAAAAGGGTCCAAATCCCACTTGATGGCATTGATATTGAGCTCCAGATACTCCTACACCATTCTCTTCAGTCGTTCACAATGTGTCAGACTTATATTTTGTTCTGTTGGTGCACAGGCTGTTCTAAAAAATGTGTGAAACAACTCATAGAAATTGCTTATGCCACTTACACTGCTGCTGCTGCTAATGTTTTTGTGATAACACCTTGACGTTCCCAGGGTTGGCTGTCTAGAACTGGGATGCTCACTATGTGTCTCACTGATGTCTTGGGGAAAACCACTCTAACCACTGTGTTTCAATACTCCAGCATGCATGCTTCCCTTTCCAGGGGAATAAGCATCTGGCTAAATTTAAACTTGTTCCGTGGTTCTAACAGAATGGCAACCCAGTAGTCAGTACTATTTCTAACCCTAACAATACGAGCATCATGTTGAAGATGGTGCAGCAAGAAGGAGCTCATGTGTCGATGAGGTGCAAGTCCATGGTGTGTTGCTGGTGAGGTTACACTCAAGGTTGATTCCTCCATCCTCTCCCCCCAATCACGGACAGCAGAGAGGGGATCATTATCCTCTTCATCTCCTGACTGTTGCACGTTCATCACCTCTTCATTTTCGTCCTACTCCAGTTGTTCCTTGGCTCCTGCACCTTCACTAAAAGTTTGCCTGGTACCATGAGCCCCCTTCGATCGCTGTAAGCCACCTTCCCAATTGAATGTCTTGCCCGAGGAAGATCAGAGTTTTGGAGTGGCCCAGTCAGAGCTCAGACCTGAATCCATTTCATAATCTATGGATTAACCGGAAGAGGACTGTACAGGGGAGATTGTTGTGAATTCCGCTCTTGGGATCCCTCCGGTGGTTGTAAGTGGCACTTTTGTGAGTTCTGCTCTTGGGCTCCCTCTTGTGGTTTCAAGTGGTATGGCTGCTCCTTGTAGTTAGCTGTCAGCAACTGCCTCCACTGATCGTCTTTTCTGCTCAGCTATTTATGCCTGGCTCTTTCCTTCAGCCAGTGCCACTGGTAAATGGTTCCTGGTTGGATTCACATCTCTTTGGATTTCCCTGTTATCCTGACCAGTTCAGCAAAGCTAAGTTCTTGTTTGCTCTTTTCTGTTCACAGGTTGTGGACTTATCCGTTCTGGGCTTTCTATGTTTGTCCAGCTTATCAGTATGAATTAATTCTGTCTTGCTGGAAGCTCTGGGAAGCAGATTTACCCTCCACACCTTTAGTCAGGTGTGGAGATTTTTTGTAAACTCTGCGTGGATTTTTGTAGTGTTTTATACTGACCGCACAGTATTCCATCCTGTCCTATCTATCAAGCTAGACTGGCCTCCTGTGCTCATCCTGGTTTTATTCTGTGTATGTCTTTTCCCTCTCCACTCACAGTCATTATTTGTGGGGGGCTAATCTATCCTTTGGGGATTTTCTCTGAGGCAAGATAGTTTTCCTGCTTCTATCTTTAGGGGTAGTTAGCTCTTAGGCTGTGACGAGGTGCCTAGGGAGAGTTAGGAGCATCCCACGGCTACTTCTAGTGTTGTGTTGAGCTTAGGGACTGCGGTCAGTACAGTTACCACTTCCTTCAGAGCTCGTTCCATGTTGCTCCTAAACCACCGCATCATAACAGGAGATGCCCTCGCAATCTGACAGATTTGGAGAACTACTGCAATTGTGGGCAAAGATTGCCAGTTCTAGATGTGTCATGCTAATACACTCCTACCTAAACAGTATGAATGCTCTCATGATTTCAAAGAGTACTTCAATAAAGTATTAGTTTAAAGATGTGCATATTTATGCAACCACATTATTTTAGAAGGTTCAATTTCTTTTTCTATCTGAAAAGATTTCAGTTTGTTTTACAATTGAATTGTACAAGTTGTAGAAAATGTTATGAAATTATTCTTCTTGGTATTATTTTTTATTGTTAAAATGGTTTTTATTGTGGGGATTTTTAACATATAACAGGGCGGTAGGGGAAGGCATAATAAACAGATATAATGAGCATTACAAATTGATATTACTAACAATGCAAATTGTAACCCCAACTATTTAAGGGGGAGGGAAAAACAAGGAAAAAAGTCAAGATTAAAGAGGGAGGAAAAAAGGGAGAGCGAGAAGAAAGGAAATGGGAAAGGTAGAAGGAAAGGGGAAAGGATAGAACAAGGAAAAGAAGGGAAGAAAAAAATAAACTGGAAAAGAGGAAGGTGGAAAAGAAAAGGAAAAACAGAGAAAAGATTAATTTGAAAAAACAGTATAAGGCCTCTGTCACGGTTCCCTCTCCGTGCTGCCACTTATTCATCATGTGTTCGCTCTCAGCACGTGACTTGGGGTTGTGCCTGCAAGTGTTAATCTATCTCCCCACTCTGAGGCCAGCATTCAACCTCTGTCCTATGCTATGATGGGAGCATAAATCACACACTGTCCCTGGCCACACACCCGCTCATACATGCTGCCACCACTCACCGAATACACGTGCGATGAATCCCGGAAATTACTAATACTGTCTACCACTCATAAGGCTCACACACCTTAGGCTATGGATTCTTTAGAACATACGAGGTTCAACTGTTAAAGTTTTATACTTTAATACAAAAAGATTAAGTGCTTACAGTAAAGAAAAAGGTATAAAAATATGATAATAAAAAGACATACAGGTATGCAAAACAGTATAAAATAAACAGGAGAAAACTTACAGAAATCATCTAACTTTCTGTTCCCTGAGGGCGGGAGAAATATGGAATTGGTGGAACACATCAGCTTCCCAGGCTCTCCTCACATGTGAACACGATTCTATGTATACAGGCCTAATTTATAGATTTGCTCTAGAGGTCAGACTTCCAGACCAGCCCCTCAGGCCAACACCATAACTGCTTGTTTTTGATTGGACTGCGGCCGCTTCCCCAATGAACACACCATTTGCTCCGAGACTCCCTGTGTAAAAGTTCCCACAGATAGACAGTGTCAGGCTGCAATTCTCTCTTCCAAAGAGCCAGGAGGTGTCAAATGTTCCTTATCTTCTTGGTTCCCAGCACGACCCCCTGGTGAGATTTGAAGTCTGCTGTCTCAGGAAAATACATATTAACACCTGACCTGCAGCCTTCAGGACAGATGTTACATTGTCACTAGTCACACAATAAACCTATACATGGTTCACTGCACACATATATATATACACATATTTCACCACAGCCTCCTTCACACGTGCTGGTGATTCCTGTACATGAATAAATAAGAAGACACTGTGGGGCTGGGATTCACAGGCAGGGCGTCCACACAGGCGCAGTCAGCTGGACTGCATATGAGGACAGACAGGCAGCGCTCACTGTGCCTGCCCAAGGCAGGAGAAAAGAGAGCAGGCACCGGCTCATTTCAAAACAGCGGTGAGGAGGCGGCGCCCGGCGCCAAGAGGATTTGAGTGACGGCTGTGTGGCGTCTGCAGCAGGGGGGAAAGGCCTGCCTCCTTGACTGAAGAAAAGGTATTTAGGACAAATTACAAAACTGATTATTTCGGCAGTTACAGCACCCAGAACTAAAAGAGCCACCTTGTCAGAATGCAGCATTACTGCTGCACAAGGTGGCTCTTTTAGTTAAAAACGCCTGGGGGGGGGGGGGTGACAGGTCCCCTTTAATATTTCTCAGCAGTACTAGAAACTAACTTAATTTCTGACAACCCTAGACTTGAAACCTTAACCTTTAACCCTTGTACAGGGATCTGAACTTGTGCAAGGCACTGCGTTGAGTTCATGAAGAATCTGCTGGCTGGTCTATCAGGCTGGCAGGACATGGTCATGTCGCCAAATCATAACTAGGAGGTACTGATAGGGGACAAATCCTTAAAAGTAGAAAAGGGGCCAAGGTCAAAACATGAATGAATACAAGCACAACAGGAGCTGAAAACCTGGGTGTATACAAAGCTAAGCAGAACTTACTGTATGCGTAAAAATACCCCATATGTGGCAGTACAGTACAGCTTAGCCACATGGCACGACTCTGGAGGGACAGAGCAGTATTTGTTTCTTGAAGTTCGAATTATTGTAGAATAGTTTACAGACTCCATGTACAAAGCCTTTAAATGCCAGAAGAGCAGAATCTCCTTCAAGTGACCCCATTTTGGAAACTATACCACTCTGGGAATTTATCTACAGGGTTAATGTATATTTTGACTCCATTGGTGTTTCACAGAATCAAGCAGCAGTGGATGTTACTGAGTAAAAATTGCAAATCTGCCATTGTAGTAACCTGTACATTGTAGTGCCTAGTACGTTATAGAGCCTAGTACATTATGCCCAGCTTGTGCTTCTGGAGACAAGCACCCATAAATTAAGCAGGCTCTCATCGCTACAGAAATATCAAACATGTGGATGCTAAATGTGATTTAAGCACATTGCAATTTTAGCACATTGTAAGGCTCAGAAGAAAGAGGACCTTTTTGATTTGGGAGCAGAATTTCCTGGATTTCTTTTGGGGCCAGCAGCCACAGAGCTTTTCCAGAGCCCTTGTGCTACCAGTAACATGGAAGCCCCCTATATTTCCATTGACAGATGACAGACCTGAGTAGTGACTTGCTTTTTTTTGTGGAATGAGTTGAAGCTTTTATTGGGAACATTTTACATAACATTTTGAATCACATTTACCCTGTGCTCTGCGCACTTACATCGGTGTTTTATCAAAATTTCCAAATGACGTGATTCAGATGAAACCCCTGAGGGATCCATTCATAATAACGAGGCAGCAGAGTTACTCTGGACTCTGTCTAGACTCTGTTCAGAGTTGTCCTGACCACGCAATTATGCATTCCTAAAAAGACTGACACCGCTGGATCACAAGCCAGATGGTCTCCACATGGTCTTCATCTTCCTCATTATAAGGAATCTTCTGCTGGGGTTTCGGTCTGAATCACGTATTTCAGAGATTTACACAGAAACCCCAGTGTAAGTGCTCAGCATAGAGCGCGGGATAAATGTGAACCGAGCCTTACTGCAATCTTTGGGAGGCAGAATGCACAAATCAACAGCAGTTAGAGAATTGCTTTTACTTATTTTTTACGCCATTTTTCGTGAGGTATAAGTGGGTAGATGACCTTATTCTTGGGGTCGGTGCAAATTACAGCAGTGCCAGATTTATATATATTTTTTATGTTTGGCTGCTATCACACACTAAAAATGATTTTTTTTGTATCAAAAACTTTTTGCATCACCATATATTGAGAGCTGTAAGTTTTCTAAGTTTCTGCTGACAGAATAATAAGAGATCTTGCTTTTTGCAGGAAGAGTTGTTGTTTATATTCATACCATATTCAGGCACAGAACATTTTTTGATTGTTCTCTATTACGATTTTTAGGAGGCAAAATCGACAGAAAACAGCAATTCACGAATCTTTTTTTTTATGCCGTTCATCGTGTGCTAAAAGTGATAAGTCAGCTTTATTCTTCGGGGCAGTACAACAATACCACATTTATGCATTTTTATATGTTTTGGAGATTTTATTGAAGACTGTTTTCTAGAAAAAAGGAATTTTTTTTGTATCAATATATTCTAAGAGCTATAGCTTTTTTATTTCTCTGCTGAGTCAGCTGTATGACATCTTGTTTTTTGCGGGACAAGATAGTGTTTTCAACTATACCAATTTTATTTACATTCAGCTTTGTATTGCAATTTATTCATTTTTTTTCTTACAATATGATGAAATACATTTTTTGCAAAGTTTTTTTTTTTACTGAGTTCACTGAAGGAGTTAACTAGTGACAGTTTAATAGATCGGGTCGTTCCAGACACGGCAATAACAAATATGTGTACTTTTTTGGTTTATTTATATTTTCCTAAATGTATCTATTTATTGGTGTAATATTTTTCTTTTTTTTTGTTCTTTATGTTGTAATTTTTTAAAAATATTTTTACAATTTTTTTTACTTTTTTACTTAGACCTTCTATGGGACTTTAACTAGCGGGCACAGCTCTTGACCGTAACATACGGGTCTCGACTATCACTTAGGCCTCTTTCACATGTTTAAATCAATGGGTCGATGTACATGGCCATGATATAGACCTAAGAATAGCAGCCCACAGCTGCCCAGAAAAGGCAAATCTATTAGATGCGCCAATTCTGGCACTTTGCCTGGCTCTTTCCACTAATGCTGTAGCCGTGGCAGGTGGGGTTCATATTTGTGGGATTGATGTCACCTTTGTATTGTCAGGTGACATCAAGCCCACGGCTTAATAATGGAGACGCATCTATAAGACACCCATCCATTACTAATCCTATAGATATATGGTAAATAAAGACACAGCCAGAATAGGTTAGGTCCTGAGGTCACCACAGTTTGTCCCGGCAGGGAATGCAGCTCCACTGACCAGCGTTAACCTCCATGCTGCCACCGATGGTCATTGATGTTGCACTCACAGCAGCTCATTCACCAGTGGTTCTCAGACTGGACGGTTGTATCTTGGCACCATCCAGGTTGAAAGCTATTTCTTCCTCAGACATGGATTATGGCGTGGGACAGAACAACTGAGACGTGAGGGATATTGTTGTTTATTTATCTTTGTTTTATTACAGGAGAATAAAGGCTTCAGTGGAATTAGGCGTTAGCTGAGTATAACTGTGTTTGTTATTTTTAAATATAAAAGGAAAAGTGTTTTGTTTTATTTCTAATAAAAGACTTTATTCTGGCTGTGTCTTTATTTAACATATAACTATAGGATTAGTAATGGATAGGTGTCTTATAGATGTCACCTGACAATACAAAGGTGACAACCCTAGAAATATGCCAGGCAAAGCGCCAAAACTGGTCCATCTAATAGATGTGCCTTTTCTGGGCAGCTGCGGGCTGCGATTTTTAGGCTGGGGCCCTATATCAAAGGCCTCTTATCAGCCTGAGAATACCAGCTCCCAGCTGTCAGCTTTAGCAAGCACGGTTGTCAACAATGGAGGGGACCCCTGTTGTGAATTCTGTGGCAGAGCTCCCTCCTGTGGTCACAAGTGGTACTTCGGCTGATTCTCTCTATGAGCTTCCGTTGGTGGAGGAGAGTGGTACTTCGGCTTCTGAGTTTCCTTCCTCAGGTGATGTGGTGAAGTCGTTAGGTGCTGCTCTATTTAACTCCACCTAGTGCTTTGATCCTGGCCTCCGGTCAATGTTCTAGTATTGGACTTGCTTCCTCCTGGATCGTTCCTGTGGCCTGCTGCTCTGCATAGCTAAGTTGCTCTTGTGTTATTTTTGTTTGCTGTTTTTTCTGTCCAGCTTGTTTATTTGGTTTTTCTTGCTTGCTGGAAGCTCTGGGACGCAGAGGGTGTACCTCCGTGCCGTTAGTCGGTACGGAGGGTCTTTTTGCCCCCTTTGCGTGGTTGTTTGTAGGGTTTTGTGTTGACCGCAAAGTTACCTTTCCTATCCTCGCTCTGTTCAGAAAGTCGGGCCTCACTTTGCTAAATCTATTTAATCTCTACGTTTGTCTTTTCATCTTAACTCACAGTCATTATATGTGGGGGGCTGCCTTTTCCTTTGGGGTATTTCTCTGAGGCAAGGTAGGCTTATTTTCTATCTTCAGGCTAGCTAGTTTCTCAGGCTGTGCCGAGTTGCATAGGGAGCGTTAGGCGCAATCCACGGCTGCCTCTAGTGTGGTTGGAGAGGATTAGGGATTGCGGTCAGCAGAGTTCCCACGTCTCAGAGCTCGTTCTATGTTTTTGGGTTATTGTCAGATCACTGTATGTGCTCTGACTTCTATGTCCATTGTGGTACTGAATTACCAGCCATAACAGACCCCATGCCATTTTTTAAAATTATTTAAATAATTAAAAAAAAACAACGTGGGGACCCCTCTAGTCTTGATAATCTTGCTGAAGCTGACAACTGAGGGTTTAAGTCCCCGGCTGTGAGTTTTGCCTGGCTGGCTATAGAAAATACAGGGGAACCCACACCGGGTTTTTCATTCAGTTATTTAGTTATAGCGCAGGCGGTGAGTGAGGAATACCCCCGTCATCCGCTCCTGCTGCTACTGTTATTAGCGGTAGCAGGTGTAGGTTGATGGGAGTAATAGTCCCAAAAGCCCCCACCTGCTGTCATTGTTCTGATTTGAATGTAACTCTCATCATTCTCCCCTGCTCGCATCTATTGCCGGCAGAGCAGGGGAGAATGAGGAGAGCCGACGGGGAACAACGCTTACTGTAGCACTTTTTCCCTGCCGGCCGTCTGTGTGGTAGTGATGTGACACACGGGCGGCACACGGTTGCCACATGTGTGCCGCAAGTATTATACACACAGACACAGTTATCTGAGATAAATGGACGTGTGAAACTAGCCTTAAGCTGAGCTTCCAGTGGCGATTGTGCAAGTGCTGCTACTATGCCTGCATGATAGCCATGACAAAAATTTACGTCATTTTGCGGGAACCTGCTCGACCATGACATAAATTTATGTCAAATGTCATGAAACAGTTAAAAGTCATAAAAAGCTGCAATTCTCACTCAAGTAGGGGGTTTGCATAAAAATTAGAGAAATGTGTGCCAAATGTATTAATCATCGTGGGGCAATTTTTTTTCATAGAATGCAAATTCCATGGAATTCCAATATTTAGTTTTGTAGTCATGTGACTGAAACAAACTAGATGTGACTTACTCTTTACAAACATTTCTTTAATTTTCAAGCGTAACAGTAGTTTTCCAGGAAAGCATAAAATGTCAAGTAGGCAACAAACTGATGAAATATACACCAAGTATATGAGGAATGTCCATTGTTATTATTTTTTTAATCCATTTATTTACAGCTGAGTATGTGAGAAGCAGTTTGCTTTATTCTGAACAACAAATAATAACAACTCCCATTTGTCTTTCTGCACAAAAGCAGAACGATATTGTGCTCTGGGAGTGAATATGAATAGAAATATTCATTACCTTTGAAGTGTATTCTTATTTATAAACTGACAGCCCAAATGCTAATAAGACTTCAGTTTAGACGTGAGGTAGAATGACTAGGATTTGTATTTACGACTGGTACTTTTTCCTGTATTTTCTTCAGTATATTTTTCAAGGTTTTAAATGATCACATTCAAATTTATGGCATATCTAACACAGATCAGACATGTTACCATTTATTAGGCACTTGCTGAAATAAAAGAGACAAATGTGCACTGTGATTACACTGGATATTGCATCTTGGTTCTTTTCAATTCGACTTGATCATATTTATTTACATTTTATGATGATGTTCATGGTTAGCTTCATTGTTTTGCTCTATCGATTTTGCATTTGTGGGGTTTTATTCTTTTTAATAAAGCAAAGAGAGTGCTTCTATTGATTTACATGAAGAATAAATAGGACATAATGTCAGGAAATCTAATAAAAACTGGCAGCAAGTGCAATGTAGAAGTAAAGACTAATATAAGTCATGCACCTGTAGTTTAAACATTTGCCTGATTTACTTCCTAAAGTAGTATTTTTGTACTTCTTTGGATTGTAGTTGGGTTGATATTCAATTAAAAAAAATTTTGTTAAGCAAAGTGATAAAATATGTACTTTGGATACGGGTGACAGAATAAGTAGTTGAGCCCTCTTATAAAAAAAATTTCAATCCTCACTGTGGGGTTGTGGATGGTAGTAGAGTGCAGTTTTTAAATATGAGATAATTATTATTATTATTATAATTAGTGGATCTCGGTGATATGGTGGTTTCTCACTCAAGGGAATGAAATGTATGTAAATTACAGTTTAACAACTTTACTCGCAGGGAGGTATCAAGCTTAATAGTAAAAGGGTTATTAAAAAAAAAAACAAGTTATACCTTATCCATAGGATAGTGGTTAACTTGCTGATAACTGTGTGTTTTACCGCTGGGGCCCCAAGCGATTCCGAGACCATGCTCTGGAAGTTAACTTTGTCTTGAATGGAGCGAAGGTGCACATGTTCTACTTCTGCTCCAATCATTGTCTATAAGAATGCCAAGGAAAGCCAAGCACTTTACTTGGCAGTCCCATACATGATGAATGGAGTGAAGGTGAACATGCTCGGCCTTTGCTCCATTCAGTAAAGTGTTGCAGAGGCCTTTTCTCAGTGTTCCAGAGCTCAACTCTCAGGACAAAAATTATGCCCTATTGTCAGAATCCACCATTGACTGTGTCCTAAAAAATGCTGTAACAACTCAGCTGCCCTACAGGATCAGGGGTGTGTTGGGCTTTAGATATTGTGACAGCCCAGCTACCCAATCTGAGGCAGGGGCGTGCTGGGCTTTTGGCATTGTGAGTGACAGTTCAGCAGTCCAATTTCCCTGGGCTTGCGGTGTTTCCTCCAAATATCACCTGTTCAGGGTGATTACCTGGCTATTTAGCTGGCTGGCAAGTTGAAGGGTCAGGTATCTAGTTTGATGAAAGCTTCCTATAACTCTTCGCTGCCAGCAATGGCTGCGATATCTGGTGTGCAGTTGGTCTCTCCCAAATGTGTAGTGGCCTTTCATGAAACAATTTTGAGAGAAAAAACTAGTTTTGGCTGTTCAGGGAGAGTTGTTAGTTATTTTTTACTCTGCGACCTTGGTGTTCAGGGAATGAGTCCTAGCAAGTAGGAATTATTATGTCCCTCCTAGGAGGGGATCCTCATATTTGGGCATTATCTTCATCCCTCCAGTCTCTGAGTGGGTTTCTGTCGACGCCTTCTTTGACACCTTAGGTGTAATTTATGATGAACCTGACAGAATCCTGGTCACAGCGGTTAAGATGTTGAATTTGACACAAGTGAGCTGCATTACTGAGGACTATAGTACCGAATTCCAGCAATGGTCTACTGAGGTTCATTGGAACAATGCGACCCTCAGGTGTTAATTTTACAGTGCCCTTTTTGAAGCTCTTAAGGATGCTCTGGCTCTTCATGCTCCCCCTTTTTTTTGGTGGAGGCCATGACTTAAGCCACACAAATAGGCCACAGAATCCATGAGTGATGTGATGAGAATCAAAGTGCCTTTTATATCCCCCCTGAGCATGTCCATTTACATAAAGTAGAGCTGATGTAGCTTGGAGCCACCAGTTCTTCTACTGTGGAAAGGAAACATTGGCACCATCTAGGACTCTGTCTCTATTGTGGTGTTGTTAAAAATGTTCTAAATACCTGCCCAACTTGTCCTCAAACAAGCAAGTAATTAGGAAACACCTACGTCTGGGTAATTGTTGAGGAGGTCACCAAGACTTACAGGTTCTCATTTGATAAAGTACCTCTTAATAATGTGGTATCCTTCAAGACTCAGGTGTTATCAACATTGACTTTCATTAACTGTGGGTCTGCAGCTAACTTTTTTGAATTTGGCAAAAATAAACTTGGCACTCAAATTGATGAAAGATGAGGAAATTTCATTTATTTTGCATCCAGACAAAAACCAGAAGAAATAACTGAACGTTTTTGGTCTCACATTGGACCTTCATCAGAGTATCTTGCTGGTTAAGAAGGATAAAGGTACGGTCACACTAAGCGACGCTGCAGCGATACCGACAACGATGTCGATCACTGCAGCGTCGCTGTTTGGTCGCTGGAGAGCTGTCACACAGACAGCTTTCCAGCGACCAACGATCCCGAAGTCCCCGGGTAACCAGGGTAAACATCGGGTTACTAAGCGCAGGGCCGCGCTTAGTAACCCGATGTTTACCCTGGTTACCGTTGTAAATGTAAAAAAACAAACACTACATACTTACATTCCCGGTGTCTGGTCAGGTCCCTCGCCTTCAGCTTCCCGCACTGACTGAGCGCCGGCCGTAAAGTACAGCGGTGACGTCACCGCTGTGCTGTGCTTTACGGCTGGCCGGCGCTCACCAGTCAGTGCGGGAAGCTGACGGCCCTGCGCTTAGTAACCCAAAATTTACCCTGGTTACCAGTGAAGACATCGCTGAATCGGCATCACACACGCCGATTCAGCGATGTCAGCGGGAGAAAATAAAGTGCTGGACTTTCCCCAGCGACCAACGATCTCCCAGCAGGGGCCTGATCGTTGGTCGCTGTCACACATAACAATTTCGTTAACGATATCGTTGCTACGTCACAAAAAGCAACGATATCGTTAACGATATCGTTATGTGTGACGGTACCTTAAGTGTGCTTCAAATGAGCTGGAAGGATGATAAGAGGAAAATGCCTGAATGCTATTTAAGGAGACAAGATTGAATGTGGCTAAATGAAGTGTAGCGCGTCCATAAATGGCGACTGCCATCGCTGTGGTAGAGTACTGGATGCTGCGTGGGGAATCAGAATTCAGTTCAGCATGTCCTTTATAGGTAATCCTCCTGTCCAGCACCCGGACCATCACACACGCAGCACTTGGAAGCAGCGACCATAGTTGCCCCAAATGGATGCGCTGCACATAATCTGATCTACATATACAGCAACCAGCACTTGGTCACGATAGTAATTACCTATAAAGGTCTTATCCTTCTGAATTTGAGTGCCAAGTTTATTTTTGCTTAGGCTATGGGCACACGTTGCAGAATTTGCTGCGGATCTGCAGCTGCGGGTCGGCAGCAGCTTTCCATGCTTTTACAGTACAATGTAAACCTATAGAAAACGCAATCCGCAGTGCCCATGCTGCGGAAAAAAAAGCGCGGAAACGCTGCAGGTTACATTTCACAGCATGTCAATTCTTTGTGCGGATTCCACAGATGTTTACACCTGCTCCATAATAGGAATCCGCAGGTGTAAAACCGCAGGTGGAATCCGCACAAAATGAGATCTTAAGAGCGCAGTTCATGCTAGACAGCCCAGGAATTAACAGGAGCTGGAGGCTTTTTGCCAAGAAGAGTGGGCAGCTTTACCATCTGAGAAAATAAAGAACCTCATCCACAACTACCACAAAAGACTTCAAGCTGTCATTGATGGGGCAATACACGGTATTAAGAAATGGCATATGTGAACTTCTGATCAAGGTCATTTCGAAGTTTTTGGTTGTCATTTTGATTTACAATGAGAAATCACAGTAGTTTGACAATAAATGGCTTCACCCAATCACTAACCATGAGTGTAGAAAAAGTTTGGTGTTATCAAACAGTGGGTCCTGGTGCCATTCAGGGCTCCTTACCCCTCAGGAGATGCGGAACAGTATCTCTCTTGGTGCAACCAGCACAACTCTACTTACTTAAAGGGGTCCTCACTAGTCAATGCAGGGCCGCGGATCATCTGGCCAGACATACTTCCTCCCCCAGGTCATCGCAGCTCCTTTAAGATTCAGCAATCCTGCCGCTTCTTCTCCTCAGTCACTCCCCTCACCCATCAGGCCTCTTCTGCTGTGGGAACCTGGGGCTCATCTAGATAGATGTCACGGGAGGATGCAGGGGTCGAGGAAGGTGATGGGGCAGGAGTCGGCGTGGGATCTGAGGTGGCCGCAGGCCTCTCACTCAAGCTGCGGACAGCTGCGATGGTCCTCCCCTGCAGCCACGTGAACTTGGAACCACGGCCGTGACGGTCCTTCTCTACATGACTTCCAGCTTCTCTATCATTCATTCTGGCGCTGGCTCCTCTGCATCCGTGGTGTCTCTGCTCTCAGTAGGTAACTTGCTGGGTAATGGTGTCCCTCTTCCGGGCACGCCATCTTGCTCTTCTGTGCTCCACCCATTCATGGGTGGAGTTACTTCTGGCTGCCCCACCTGTTCCTTCAGATTCCGCTGCAGGGGTCAGGGCCTCATTTTCTGCCGTGCCCATGGTGGGCGGGCACCAGTCACAATGGGGCGTGGCCTCACCTTTGGCCACTGTCTCGTCCATCTTCGTGCTCTTTTCCTCTGAGGACCTCAACGAAGGGCGGCACCACTCTGTTTTCACACCACTGACCACCATCTTCCTGTCAAGGCATCTGGATTCTGCTGACTATGCCAATTCTGTAAGGGGACCAGGGTGGTAGCTGTGGCAACAGGGTTAGAATTCCCTCACCCTGGCGCCTCACATGAGAAATATAAAGTTCCTTTAGGTGCATAGCACTTACAGTTTCTGCCACTGACTTCAGGCTCCCAAGTTCCAAGAATCACTGAGGAGTCACAGTCCTTTGCAAACTTTTCAACTTTACTGAAAACACAGGTACATGTCTTTTCAGCAGCACACTTCATACAGAGCTTCATATCCTTTTCTCTCCTGGCTTCCATTCAAACTTCAATATTTCTGTGACCTCTCTTTCCATTCTCTCAGTAATCCCAGCTGCATCTGTGGACACTTCTTGTCCCGTCTGTCCTTTCTGCATCACCAGGCAGCTCCTTGTAATCCCGTTGTCCAGCTTCCATAGGAAAAGGTGCCAAGAACACTATTACAGTTGCTCCCATCCGGGTCATAGACCCCGGATTTTTCCTGGAGATAGTTCCACTGAGCTGGTGCCCGTTCACATTGTCCTATGGCCTGAGGCCCCTCTCCTCCATAGCAGCTCTGTCTTCACAGCCTGAGGCTGTCCCAGAAGTAGTATGATTTCTACCCTTGGGCAAGATGTGCTTCTCCTATATCCCTGCTCTGTGCTGCTCTGTAGCCCCTCCCAACTGCTTAACCCCTGTGCTGCCTGTATCTCACTAACCTATTCTATGCTATTACCTTGCTTTAATGTGCCCCCCTTAAGCTAGCCCCTCTATTATCCAATACTAACTTCTATCTTATCTTATCCCTAATCCTAGACATATGGAATATACCACATTACAATGCATGATACACATTAATGAACAATGGGGGGAAAGCACATTACATTAGCATCACAGTATATACATTACATGTGCATAGCAAGCAAAGGAGGGGAGGCACGTGACATACTGAGTCACCCCCTTACAATCATACACACGGTGGGGAAGCAGTTCCTGGCACCCCTTTTCTGAGAACACATCCACAAAATCAGATAGAATAGAGGGTATGGTTTTAGTGGAAACAGTAGAAATTATGGTACCTAGGCAATTTATGTTTTTCAGAAATCACTCCATTTGACTATTTCTCTGGCCTGCCAGTCAGGAGCGTAGCTAGAGCTTTTGCCGCCCGGGGCTGCTCCCGAGTTTGGCGCCCCCCCCCCTCTCGGCTCAATACACACAAAGGTTACCAAGAATAGGACAACACGCATGATCGGGACTGCAAAAAAAAAACAAGTTCTGCTTACCTGACCGCGCTCCTGCTCTCTCCACGCAGCTGAAGCGTGCACTCGCCGGCGACTGACAATGACGTCAGCATTGCCCCAGTGTCTCCAGCAATCATCTGCCCCAGTGTGTCCTCCAGCATTGCCCCCAGTGTGTCCAGCAATCTGCCCCAGTGTCTCCAGCATTGCCCCAGTGTCTCCAGCAATCTGCCCCAGTGTCTCCAGCAATCTGCCCCAGTGTCTTCAGCATTGCCCCCAGACAGCAATCTGCCCCAGTGTGTCCAGCATTGCCCCAGTGTGTCCTCCAGCATTGCCCCCAGTGTGTCCAGCAATCTGCCCCAGTGTCTCCAGCATTGCCCCAGTGTCTCCAGCATTGCCCCAGTGTGTCCACCGTTAGCTTATCAAAAAAAACCCAAACAAACAGAGTCTCCTCACCTGACCAGCGCTCCATGCGGCGAGCTCCCTCCAGCAGCGCACACTCACCGGCGACTGACAATGACGTCAGAAGCCGGCGACGTGTGCGCTGCGGCCGACTTCAGCTGCCAGCCTCCAAATGGCTGGTGGCTGTTGTTAACTATTGACGTGCGGGCGTGGGCCCGCACGTCAATAGCGTTAAACAGCTGCAGCGCCGGCCGCGGTTTTAGAGGGCCCCGGGCGAAAGAGTCTCAGTGGGCCCCCCCTTTAACACATAGCACGATTCATGATGCAGATACAGCAGAGAAATATAGCATAGCCACATAGCATATAACACAGCCCACGTAGCACATAACACAGCCCATGTAGCATATAGCATAGCCACGTAGTGTATAACACAGCCCACGCAGTATATAACACAGCCCACATAGCGTATAGCACAGCCACGTAGTATATAACACAGCCACGTAGTATATTGCACAGCCCACATAGCATATAACACAGCCACGTAGTATATAACACAGCCATGTAGTATATTGCACAGCCCACGTAGCATATTGCCCAGCCACGTAGTATATTGCCCAGTCACGTAGTATATTGCCCAGCCACGTAGTATATTGCCCAGTCACATAGTATATTGCCCAGTCACGTAGTATACTGCCCAGCCACGTAGTATATTGCCCAGCCACGTAGTATATTGCCCAGTGACGGAGTATACAGCACAGAGTCACATAGTATACAGACTTAAAATAAAAAATAAACATATACTAACCCTCCGATGAAGTTCTGGCCCTGTACCGCACGAGGCAGCTTCCGGTCCCAGGGTTGGTATGAGCGCAGGACCTGTGATGACGTTGCGGTCACATGACCGTGATGTCATGGCAGGTCCTTCTCACATACCATCCTTTGCACCGGAAGCTGCCGCTTGCATGGAGCGGGCACTGGAGCATGGCGAGGAGTGGGAAAGGCGATGGAGGGTGAGTATAGCAGGTTTTTTGTTTTTTTATTATTTTTAACATGACATATTTTTACTATTGATGCTGCATAGGCTACACTGCAGCCAGCAACTCTGCACGGCCGCGCGCACTGCCAGCGCTCTGCTCCAGTCCTCACTATGCAGGGAGGAAGGAGCAGAGAATGAGTGCGCGCAGCCGCGCTGATATCCACCCCCCGCATTGTGCTGCCTGGGGCGGCCCGCCCCCCCCCCGCACCCCTCTTCCTACGCCACTGCTGCCAGTCAATAAACGGATTATGCACAGTTACCCAGGAAAAGCCTAACACAATAGCAGTAGGGAAATTTATATATTTCAAGATATAACAAGAAAGAAGATCCTTGTGATGAGCCCATATGCGCAGGTTCACATTATGCACTACTTGCGTAAAATTTCCTGGACGGAGAGGTGCAGAGTTAATTGCAAATATTGGGATGGGCATCGCTCGAGTGCTACAGGGAAAACCAAAGGTCTTGTGCAAACCGAGCATCCATCATATTGACTCTAGCCCACTATCAACGAGGATAGATATTTTCTCAGTTTTCTTACCCATAACCACTTCTGAGGGTAAGAAAAACTGAGATATACTTGTGGAGGAGATATTTACACCCAGGTTGCTATGCTCCACACAAGCTGGGGTTAGAAATTTTCTGATGGCTTTTTGTGCTTTGGTAAAGGAGGACAGACCCCAATAAAATGCCCCTTTTGACCACAGAAAAAATCACAATCCTGTTTTGCGGATAACCGCAAGAGACTCATACTGAGGGGAGGCTGTTATGGCCGGCAATCAAGCAACACAGCGTGCAGTAATCAGCGCACATACAGAGATCTGGCAATAACCAAAAACAATAGGACGAGCTCTGAGACGTGGAATCTCTGTAGACTGCAGTACCTGATCTATCCTCACACAACTATAAGCAGCAGTGGATTGCGCCTATCACTACCTATGCAACTCGGCACTGCCTGAGGAGCTGACTAGCCTGAAGATAGAAATACAAGCCTGACTTACCTCAGAGAAATACCCCAAAGGAATAGGCAGCCCCCCACATATAATGACTGTTAGCAAGATGAAAAGACAAACGTAGGAATGAAATAGATTCAGCAAAGTGAGGCCCGATATTCTAGACAGAGCGAGGATAGCAAAGAGAACTATGCAGTCTACAAAAAACCCTAAAACGAAAACCACGCAAAGGGGCAAAAAGACCCACCGTGCCGAACTAACAGCACGGCGGTGCACCCCTTTGCTTCTCAGAGCTTCCAGCAAAAGTTAATAGCAAGCTGGACAGAAAAAACAGAAAACAAACTAGAAGCACTTATCTAGCAGAGCAGCAGGCCCAAGGAAAGATGCAGTAGCTCAGATCCAACACTGGAACATTGACAAGGAGCAAGGAAGACAGACTCAGGTGGAGCTAAATAGCAAGGCAGCCAACGAGCTCACCAAAACACCTGAGGGAGGAAGCCCAGAGACTGCAATACCACTTGTGACCACAGAAGTGAACTCAGCCACAGAATTCACAACAGTACCCCCCCCTTGAGGAGGGGTCACCGAACCCTCACCAGAACCCCCAGGCCGACCAGGATGAGCCACATGAAAGGCACGAACAAGATCTGGGGCATGGACATCAGAGGCAAAAACCCAGGAATTATCTTCCTGAGCATAACCCTTCCATTTGACCAGATACTGGAGTTTCCGTCTAGAGACACGAGAATCCAAAATCTTCTCCACAATATACTCCAATTCCCCCTCCACCAAAACAGGGGCAGGAGGCTCCACAGATGGAACCATAGGTGCCACGTATCTCCTCAACAACGACCTATGGAATACATTATGTATGGAAAAGGAGTCCGGGAGGGTCAGACGAAAAGACACCGGATTGAGAATCTCAGAAATCCTATACGGACCAATAAAACGAGGTTTAAATTTAGGAGAGGAAACCTTCATAGGAATATGACGAGAAGATAACCAAACCAGATCCCCAACACGAAGTCGGGGTCCCACACGGCGTCTGCGATTAGCGAAAAGCTGAGCCTTCTCCTGGGACAAGGTCAAATTGTCCACTACCTGAGTCCAGATCTGCTGCAACCTGTCCACCACAGAATCCACACCAGGACAGTCCGAAGACTCAACCTGTCCTGAAGAGAAACGAGGATGGAACCCAGAATTGCAGAAAAATGGAGAGACCAAGGTAGCCGAGCTGGCCCGATTATTAAGGGCGAACTCAGCCAACGGCAAAAATGACACCCAATCATCCTGGTCAGCGGAAACAAAACATCTCAGATATGTTTCCAAGGTCTGATTGGTTCGTTCGGTCTGGCCATTAGTCTGAGGATGGAAGGCCGAGGAGAAAGATAGGTCAATGCCCATCCTACCACAAAAGGCTCGCCAGAACCTCGAGACAAACTGGGAACCTCTGTCAGAAACAATATTCTCAGGAATGCCATGTAAACGAACCACATGCTGGAAGAACAAAGGCACCAAATCAGAGGAGGAAGGCAATTTAACCAAGGGCACCAGATGGACCATTTTAGAAAAGCGATCACAGACCACCCAAATGACCGACATTTTTTGAGAAACGGGAAGGTCAGAAATGAAATCCATCGAAATATGTGTCCAAGGCCTCTTCGGGACCGGCAAGGGCAAAAGCAACCCACTGGCACGTGAACAGCAGGGCTTAGCCCTAGCACAAATTCCACAGGACTGCACAAAAGCACGCACATCCCGTGACAGAGATGGCCACCAGAAGGATCTAGCAACCAACTCCCTGGTACCAAAGATTCCTGGATGACCGGCCAGCACCGAACAATGAAGTTCAGAGATAACTTTACTAGTCCACCTATCAGGGACGAACAGTTTCTCGGCCGGACAACGATCAGGTTTATTAGCCTGAAATTTCTGCAACACTCTCCGCAAATCAGGGGAGATGGCAGACACAATGACTCCTTCCTTGAGGATACTCGCCGGCTCAGATAACCCCGGAGAGTCGGGCACAAAACTCCTAGACAGAGCATCCGCCTTCACATTTTTAGAGCCCGGAAGGTATGAAATCACAAAATCAAAACGAGCAAAAAATAACGACCAACGGGCCTGTCTAGGATTCAAGCGCTTGGCAGACTCAAGATAAGTAAGGTTCTTATGATCAGTCAATACCACCACGCGATGCTTAGCACCCTCAAGCCAATGACGCCACTCCTCGAATGCCCACTTCATGGCCAGCAACTCTCGGTTGCCCACATCATAATTACGCTCAGCAGCAGAAAATTTCCTGGAAAAGAAAGCACATGGTTTGAACACTGAGCAACCAGAACCTCTCTGTGACAAAACCGCCCCTGCACCAATCTCAGAAGCATCAACCTCGACCTGGAACGGAAGAGAAACATCAGGTTGACACAACACAGGGGCACAGCAAAAACGACGCTTCAACTCCTGAAAAGCTTCCACGGCAGCAGAAGACCAATTAACCAAATCAGCACCCTTCTTGGTCAAATCGGTCAATGGTCTGGCAATGCTAGAAAAATTACAGATGAAGCGACGATAAAAATTAGCAAAGCCCAGGAATTTCTGCAGACTTTTTAGAGATGTCGGCTGAGTCCAATCCTGGATGGCCTGAACCTTAACCGGATCCATCTCGATAGTAGAAGGGGAAAAGATGAACCCCAAAAATGAAACTTTCTGCACACCGAAGAGACACTTTGATCCCTTCACGAACAAGGAATTAGCACGCAGTACCTGGAAAACCATTCTGACTTGCTTCACATGAGACTCCCAATCATCTGAGAAGATCAAAATGTCATCCAAGTAAACAATCAAGAATTTATCCAGATACTCACGGAAAATGTCATGCATAAAAGACTGAAAAACAGATGGAGCATTGGCAAGTCCAAACGGCATCACCAGATACTCAAAATGACCCTCTGGCGTATTAAATGCCGTTTTCCATTCATCTCCCTGCCTGATTCTCACCAGATTATACGCACCACGAAGATCAATCTTAGTAAACCAACTAGCCCCCTTAATCCGAGCAAACAAGTCAGAAATCAATGGCAAGGGATACTGAAACTTAACAGTGATCTTATTAAGAAGGCGGTAATCAATACACGGTCTTAGCGAACCATCCTTCTTGGCTACAAAAAAGAACCCTGCTCCCAATGGTGACGACGATGGGCGAATATGTCCCTTCTCCAGGGACTCCTTCACATAACTGCGCATAGCGGTGTGTTCAGGTACGGACAAATTAAATAAACGACCCTTAGGGAATTTACTACCAGGAATTAAATCGATAGCACAATCACAATTCCTATGCGGAGGTAGGGCATCAGACTTGGACTCTTCAAATACATCCTGAAAGTCCGACAAGAACTCTGGGATGTCAGAAGGAATGGATGACGAAATAGACAAAAATGGAACATCACCATGTACTCCCTGATAACCCCAGCTGGTTACCGACATAGAGTTCCAATCCAATACTGGATTATGGGTTTGTAGCCATGGCAACCCCAACACGACCACATCATGCAAATTATGCAGTACCAGAAAGCGAATAACTTCCTGATGTGCAGGAGCCATGCACATGGTCAGCTGGGCCCAGTACTGAGGCTTATTCTTGGCCAAAGGTGTAGCATCAATTCCTCTCAACGGAATAGGACACCGCAAAGGCTCCAAGAAAAATCCACAACGTTTAGCATAATCCAAATCCATCAGATTCAGGGCAGCGCCTGAATCCACAAACGCCATGAGAGAATACGATGACAAAGAGCACATTAAGGTAATGGACAAAAGGAATTTGGACTGTACAGTACCAATAACGGCAGAGCTATCGAACCGCCTAGTGCGTTTAGGACAATTAGAAATAGCATGAGTAGAATCACCACAATAGAAACACAGCCTGTTCAGACGTCTGTGTTCTGGCCGTTCTACTTTAGTCATAGTCCTGTCGCACTGCATAGGCTCAGGTTTACTCTCAGACAATACCGCCAGATGGTGCACAGATTTACGCTCGCGCAAGCGACGACCGATCTGAATGGCCAAGGACATAGACTCATTCAAACCAGCAGGCATAGGAAATCCCACCATTACATCCTTAAGAGCTTCAGAGAGACCCTTTCTGAACAAAGCCGCTAGTGCAGATTCATTCCACAGAGTGAGTACTGACCACTTCCTAAATTTCTGACAATATACTTCTACATCATCCTGACCCTGGCATAAAGCCAGCAGATTTTTCTCAGCCTGATCCACTGAATTAGGCTCATCGTAAAGCAATCCCAGCGCCTGGAAAAATGCATCAACATTACTCAATGCAGAATCTCCTGGTGCAAGAGAAAACGCCCAGTCCTGTGGGTCGCCGCGCAAAAAAGAAATAATAATCAAAACCTGTTGAATAGGATTACCAGAAGAATGAGGTTTCAAGGCCAAAAATAGCTTACAATTATTTCTGAAGCTCAGGAACTTAGTTCTGTCACCAAAAAACAAATCAGGAATCGGAATTCTTGGTTCTAGCATCGATTTCTGATCAATAGTATCTTGAATCTTTTGTACATTTACAACGAGATTATCCATTGAGGAGCACAGAGCCTGAATATCCATGTCCACAGCTGTGTCCTGAAGCACTCTAATGTCTAGGGGAAAAAAAAGACTGAAGACAGAGCTAAGAAAAAAAAATGATGTCAGGATTTCTTTTTTCCCTCTATTGGGAATCATTGGTTGGCTCCTTGTACTGTTATGGCCGGCAATCAGGCAACACAGCGTGCAGTAATCAGCGCACATACAGAGATCTGGCAATAACCAAAAACAATAGGACGAGCTCTGAGACGTGGAATCTCTGTAGACTGCAGTACCTGATCTATCCTCACACAACTATAAGCAGCAGTGGATTGCGCCTATCACTACCTATGCAACTCGGCACTGCCTGAGGAGCTGACTAGCCTGAAGATAGAAATACAAGCCTGACTTACCTCAGAGAAATACCCCAAAGGAATAGGCAGCCCCCCACATATAATGACTGTTAGCAAGATGAAAAGACAAACGTAGGAATGAAATAGATTCAGCAAAGTGAGGCCCGATATTCTAGACAGAGCGAGGATAGCAAAAAGAACTATGCAGTCTACAAAAAACCCTAAAACGAAAACCACGCAAAGGGGCAAAAAGACCCACCGTGCCGAACTAACAGCACGGCGGTGCACCCCTTTGCTTCTCAGAGCTTCCAGCAAAAGTTAATAGCAAGCTGGACAGAAAAAACAGAAAACAAACTAGAAGCACTTATCTAGCAGAGCAGCAGGCCCAAGGAAAGATGCAGTAGCTCAGATCCAACACTGGAACATTGACAAGGAGCAAGGAAGACAGACTCAGGTGGAGCTAAATAGCAAGGCAGCCAACGAGCTCACCAAAACACCTGAGGGAGGAAGCCCAGAGACTGCAATACCACTTGTGACCACAGAAGTGAACTCAGCCACAGAATTCACAACAGGAGGCCCCTCGCCAACTGCATCAGTTCTTCAGAACAAACAGGGAGAACTTCAGTTTTAGGGAGTACTATAGAGGTAGAGTCACAAAAGGTCTATCCATGAGGCACCTATCTATGTGTATGATTAGAGCCATGGCGGCCTCCAGCAACTAAGGAGTTTCGTAAAACTTCATCTTTTAATCTTTCAGACAAGCATTGACAACTCACTGCTAAGAGCAGGATCGTTCTATTGGGTGTCAGTAGCCCATATACGGAACACTGAGCAGCATTCCTCTGCCAGATGATCTCCCTGGTGGAGCATATATAGCTTAGACTTAGCAAGGGAGACACGGTCTGGATCATCATACATGAGGCCTACAGCCTCAAAAAAAACATCATCCAACCAGAGAGACAGTGAGTCTGATGGAAGTAAAAAGGCCCAGGATTGAGGATCTCCTTAAACAAGGGAAATGACAATCCCTAGCTGTTGCTCCTCACTTCCAGATGAACAAGGAAGAAGCCTAAAATAAAGCTTGCAGGCTTCACGGAACACAACAAATGTATCCTATCTCCCAGGAAACCTATCCTGGATGGCCACCTTAGGTTCCAGTTCAGCCTGACTGCCTGCCAGACCAACAGTCTGCTGCTGCAAGACCCTAGATTGCAGGTATGTCAGTTCAAGAGACAGACTCTGCAATTGTTTTTCAATAATTGTTACAGAATCCATAACAAGATGCAAAAAATGGGTCAGTGAAAATTTCACGCTGTGACGGTCTTCGGTAAAGGAGAGAGGCCTTCAATCATCATTGAAACTGGGACCCTAACTATCCATGTCCCGTGGGTACTCTTGAAGGTAAAGAGGCCCTGGTTTCTGATTTTGCTATGCTCATGTTAAACCCTAATCTGTCCCCTCTCTCAACCCATGAGGCATATGGGACAGAAATTTAAGGAAACAAGACACAAGACAAAAAAGGATAACAGAAAATCCCTATCATGCAAAAGCACAAACCAACAATAGGGAGGAGGATAGGGACAGGGAGGAATAAATTAAATGGGAATAGGGATCAGGAGATAAACAGGCACGTACTACAGCAAACTACAGATCACTACTACAACAAGTCAACCACTTAGCGTTAGAACTCAGCAGAGGAAGCCGAATCTTTCACTGGCAGGAACCAATCGCCCATAGCAAATATATAAAGAGGTAGTAAATTATAAGCAGTTGCAGTTGAGAACAACATGGCTGTATGGTCTCAGCCAGCATGGAAAGAGTCCTTAACCCCTTCATGACCGGAGGTATTTTTGGTTTTGCGTTTTCATTTTTCTCTCCCTTTCTCCCTAGAGCCATAACCTTTTAATTTTTCTGTCAATATGGCCATGTGATAGCTTGTCTTTTGCAGGACGAGTTGTACTTTTGAAAGACACCATTGGTTTTAACATATCATGTCCTGGAAAACGGGAAGAAAATTCCAAGTGCCGTGAAATTGCACAAAAAAGTGCAGTCCCACAGTTGTTTTTTATTTGGCTTTTTTGCCATGTTCACTAAATGCTAAAAGTGACCTGCCATTATGATTCTCCAGGCCATTACAAGTTCATAGACACCAAACATGTCTAGATTCTTTTTTATCTAAGTATTGAAAAAAAATTCCAAACTTTGTTAAAAAAAATTGCACCATTTTCCGATACCCGTAGCATCTCCATTTTCGTGATCTCGGATCGGGTGAAGGCTTATTATTTGTATGATGAGCTGACATTTATAGTTATACCATTTTGGTGCAGATATGATTTTTTGATCACTCATTGTTTCATTCTTTTGCAATGTCATGGCGACCATAAAAACGTAATTCTGACTTTTTTTCTTGCTACGCTGTTTAGCGATCAGGTTAATCCTTTTTTTATTGATAGATCGGGCGATTCTGAACACGGCGATACCAAATCTGTGTATGCTTGATTTTTTTATTGTTTTATTTTGAAAGGAGCGAAAGAGGGGTGATTTGAACTTTTATATTCTTTTTCATTTTTTTATATTTTTAAAAACTTTTTTTTTTTACTTTTGGCATGCTTCAATAGTCTCCATGTGAGAAGCCGCCAGGGCTCTTAGTAGGAATAGCTAGTGGATGTAAAACTTACCTTTTATATATACCCATTAAAGGTTATGTCAAAATAGAATTACATAAGAACAAAAAGGAAGGGGGGGAAGGGAAACCCCTGTGCATAAGTGAGCCCTAAACAAACACAGAAATGGGGAGGGAGCAAAAAGGTAATTAGAATGCTCACAGTGTAGATGGGTCACTACACCTATGACCCTGAACAGAAGGGCTAGTAGCTCTATGATAACCAAAATATTCTAAAAAAACAGACATGCACGTGTGCCCATTCTCCAAGCAAGGCTACATATGTGTGAGCTACTAAAATTCCATATGGCCACAGTCACTTTCAGGGTGTCTCCCTATACATTTAGTGCTATGACTTATAATGCCCTTATTGACGCAGTTAGAGGGTACCCATGTATAATATAGTCAAATCACCATGAGTATACAAACAATTCCCTCTCCCTCTGTCAAAGGTTACTTATTAAGTATATATATATATATATATATATATATTTATATATATACTAGCTGAAGAGCCCGGCGTTGCCTGGGCATAGTAAATATCTGTGGTTAGTTATAGCACGTCACTTCTCTTTTTTTCCCATCACGCCTCTCATTTTCCCAATCACATCTTAAATTTTCCCCCTCACATCTCTCATTTTCTCCCTCACACCTCTCATTTTCTCCCTCACTCCTCTCATTCCCGCCTAACACTTGTCATTTCGACCTCACATCTGTCATTTTCCGATCACTACACTATTTTCCCTCACTCCTCTCATTTTGCACTCACACCTTTTCATTTTCACCTCACACCTCTCATTTTCACCTCAGTATATACATGTTTGTCATCTCCCTTATATATAGTATACACCTTTATGTCATCTCCTGTATATAGTGTATACCTGTATGTCATCTCCCCTGTATATAGTATATACCTGCTGTGTGTCATCTCCCCTGTATATAGTATATACCTGTATGCCATCTCCTCCGATATATAGTATATACCTGTATGTCATCTCCTCCTATATATAGTATATACCTGTATGTCATCTCCTCCTATATATAGTATATACCTGTATGTCATCTCCTCCTGTATATAGTATATACCTGTGTGTCATCTCCCCTGTATATAGTATATATCTATGTGTCATCTCCTCCTGTATATAGTATATACCTGTATGTCATCTTCTATATATAGCATATACCTGTATGTCATCTCCTCCTGTATATAGTATATACCTGTAGGTAATCTGCTCCTGTATATAGTATATACCTGTGTGTCATCTCCTCCTGTATATAGTATATACCTGTATGTCATCTCCTCCTGTATATAGTATGTACCTGTATGTCATCTCCTCTTTTATATAGTATATACCTGTGTGTCATCTCCCCTGTATATAGTATATACCTGTGTGATCTCCTGTATTAGACCTCGATAACACGTTATTTGCTCAGTATTTTTACCTCAGTATTTGTAAGATAAATTGGCAGCCTGATAAATCCCCAGCCAACAGGAAGCCCTCCCCCTGGCAGTATATATTAGCTCACACATACACATAATAGACAGGTCATGTGACTGACAGCTGCCGTATTTCCTATATGGTACATTTGTTGCTCTTGTAGTTTGTCTGCTTATTAATCAGATTTTTATTTTTGAAGGCTAATACCAGACTTGTGTGTGTTTTAGGGCGAGTTTCGTTTGTCAAGTTGTGTGTGTTGAGTTGTGTGTGGCGACATGCATGTAGCGACTTTTATGAGATGAGTTTTGTGTGGCGACATGCGTGTAGCAACTTTTTGTGTGTCGAGTTGCATGTGACAGGTTAGTGTAGCAAGTTGTGTGCAGCAAGTTTTGTGCATGGCGAGTTTTGCGCGTGGTGAGTTTTATGTCTGGTGCCTTTTGAGTATGTGCAAGTTTTGTGTGAGGCAACTTTTGCATGTGTTGCAAATTTTGTGCATGTGGCAATTTTTCCGCATGTGCAAGTTTTGTGTGTGGCGAGTTTTCCATGAGGTGAGTTTGGCACTTGTGGCGAGTTTTACGTGAGCCTATTTTTTGCATGTGGCGAGTTTTGCACGTGGTGAGTTTTGAGCGGCGACTTTTGTGTTTCGACTTTTATGTGGCGAGGTTGGTGTATGTGTGGTGAAATGTGTGCTGAGGGTGGTATATGTGTTCAAGCACGTGGTAGTGTGTGGCGCATTTTGTGTGTGTGTTCATATCCCCGTGTGTGGTGAGTATCCCATGTCGGGGTCCCACCTTAGCAACTGTACGGTATATACTCTTTGGCGCCATCGCTCTCACTCTTTAAGTCCCCCTTGTTCACATCTGGCAGCTGTCAATTTGCCTCCAACACTTTTCCTTTCACTTTTCCCCATTATGTAGATAGGGGAAAAATAGTTTGGTGAATTGGAAAGCGCGGAGTTAAAAGTTCACCTCACAACATAGCCTATGACGCTCTCAGGGTCCAGACGTGTGACGGTGCAAAATTTTGTGGCTGCAGCTGCGACGCCTCCAACACTTTTCATTTCACTTTTTCCCCATTATGTAGATAGGGGCAAAATTGTTTGGTGAATTGGAAAGCGCGGGGTTAAAATTTCACCTCACAACGTAGCCTATGACGCTCTCAGGGTCCAGGCGTGTGACTGTGCAAAATTTTGTTTCTGTAGCTGCGACGCCTCCAACACTTTTCCTTTCACTTTTTTCCCCATTATGTAGATAGGAGCAAAATTGTTTGGTGAATTGGAAAGCGCGGGGTTAAAATTTCACCTCACAATGTAGCCTATGACGCTCTCAGGGTCCAGACGTGTGACTGTGCAAAATTTTGTTTCTGTAGCTGTGACGCTTCCAACACTTTTCCTTTCACTTTTTTCCCCATTATGTAGATAGGAGCAAAATTGTTTGGTGAATTGGAAAGCGCGGGGTTAAAATTTCACCTCACAACGTAGCCTATGACGCTCTCAGGGTCCAGACGTGTGACTGTGCAAAATTTTGTTGCTGTAGCTGCGACGCTTCCAACACTTTTCCTTTCACTTTTTTCCCCATTATGTAGATAGGGGCAAAATTGTTTGGTGAATTGGAACGCGCGGGGTTAAAATTTCACCTCACAACGTAGCCTATGACGCTCTCGGGGTCCAGACGTGTGACTGTGCAAAATTTTGTGACTGTAGCTGCGACGGTGCAGATGCCAATCCCGGACATACACACACACATACACACACACACACACACATTCAGCTTTATATAGTAGATTTAACCACTGTCAGTAGATATAGCAGCAAATTAAAGAGGCATATTAACCAGTACATGCCGCAAATATGAATCCATATACAAATGGGATCATGCTACCTCATCAAAAGTTATGAGCATCCCTTATGGTCATATATTATGCGGTGACTATGAAATTTATACCAAGTTTTTACTACGGCACTGGCTTGAGCAGATCAGCGTCATGATTTATGCCCATTAATATGGGTAAATCTCACCCGATGTTGGAGAGATTCTGCTTATGGGCATAGAGTAGGCACATATTATGCTATGATAAGAGACCCTATATAATTAGCCATCACTAGATGGTGAGGGTCTTTTGTGCACACAGCGGTAAGTTTTGCTGACATTATTCCAGCTTTATCCACATGCTATTTAGCACGCATGGCTAGTTATATAGGGTCTCTTATCATAGCATAATATGTGCCTACTCTATGCCTATTAGGGCTATACTAGGCTATTTGCTAGACCTCACTTGTTTCCCTTATCATCCATAGCGGTCTGTAGCCATGATTATATCATTACTTACCTGACATATAACCATTGTAGCACTGACGTTATTGATACTTTATTTGTTTACTGACTTATGTGTGCACATTACCTTATACTGTATATCCTGAATATTCATGACACTTTGTGTTTTTTTAATAATTTTTAGTCTAATAAAATTTATACTTTTCTATATACCTTAATTCAAGTAACTCTCATGTTTTTCTTCTGATTCTGAAGTATTTATGGAGTTTGAATTGCTTTGTACGTGTTGGGCTACTACTTAGTACCCCCACTTAATGGCATTTATGATGCACCTGGGTTTGTTTGTATGCAGTCTAATATTAAAAACCTTACCATGTTTTTGGTAATTTTGCTTCTTGTAGGTTTTGTATGCTCTATGACCAATGTGAACATGCATTTATGTACTGCATGTATACCAACTTAAAACAAGCTCAATTTTTGTGTTATTTCTTTGTATTTTTGCATTATGTGCAAGCTGGGGTGTGGCCTCCCTCTCCTGAGCTGGAAATCACACTTAGGCCGGAGTCACACTAGAGAGAAAAAAGGACGTATGAGAGGCGCAAAAACAATGCATTGCACTCGGACCAATGTTTCTCTATGGGGCAGCTCCCATCAGCCATATATTTCTCGGCCGTATTTTACGGGCTGAGAAATTCGCAGCATGCTGCAAAAAATACGCCAATACAAGTCTATGGGGGCGAGAAAAATACGGATTACACATGGACCACATGTGTGACTTGCAAGAGAATACCAAGAGTGTGCAAAGCAGTCATCAAAGCAAAAGGTGGCTACTTTGAAGAACCTAGAATATAAGACATAATTTCAGATGTTTAACACTTTTTTGTTAAGTATATAATTCCATATGTGTTAATTCATAGTTTTGATGCCTTCAGTGTGAGTGTACAATTTTCATAGTCATAAAAATACAGAAAAATCTTTAAATGAGAAGGTGTGTCCAAACTTTTGGTCTGTACTGTATATATTTATATTTCATATAGAGCTAGATAGCAGAAAAGCCGGTAATTCAATTGTCGGCTTTTGCTAAATCCTTACCAAACCCGACAGGATATGAGACATGGTTTACATACAGTAAACCGTTGCGTATCCGTTATATTTTTATATATCCCTCACTAATAATGTTAGTAGTGTGTGTGTGCAAAATTTGGGAGCTCTAGGTGTTAAATTAAAGGGTTAATGCATGGAAAAAACTGGCGTTGGCTCCCACGCAATTTTCTCCACCAGAGAGGGAAAGCCAGTGACTGAGGGCAGATATTAATAGCCTAGAGATGGACCATCATTATTGCCCGCCCCCGGCTAAATGCATCTGCCCTCAGCCACCCCAGAAACGGCACATCTGTAAGATGCGTCTTTTCCGGCACTTAGCCTCTCTCTTCCCACTGCCCTGTGGCATTGGCATATGGGGTAATAAGGGGTTAATGTCACCTTGCTATTGTAAGGTGACATTAAGCCTGGTTAATAATGTAGAGGTGTCAATAAGACACCTACCCTTTATTAATCCAATAGTAGGAAAGGGTTAAAAATACCCACACACTAAGAATAAAATATTTTATTGAAAGAAAGAAACACACTGTTAGGACTGGCGGAACGCACCAAATAGTATTTAGAGAGGATATGAGGTGCGTTCTCAGTCCGGGGTCCACTGTGCAGAAAGGAAACCTGCTGCTCGGTAATGGCGGACTAGATGGCGGTTGTTGTGAATTCTGTGGTCAAGCTCCCTCCTGTGGTCATGAGTGGTACTTCGGCTGATTCTGTCTATGAGCTTCCTCTGGTGGATGTGAGTGGGGCTGCGGCTTCTGACTTTCCTTCCTCAGGTGACGAGGTTAAGTCGTTAGGTGCTGCTCTATTTAACTCCACCTAGTTCTTTGTTCCTGGCCTCCAGTCAATGTTCCAGTATTGGTCTTGCTTTCTCCTGGATCGTTCTTGTGGCCTGTCTGCCCTGCATAAGCTAAGTTTTGCTTGTGTTACTTTTGTTTGCTATATTTTCTGTCCAGCCTGCTATATTGTTTTTTCTTGCTTGCTGGAAGCTCTGAGACGCAGAGGGAGCACCTCCGTACCGTTAGTCGGTGCGGAGGGTCTTTTTGCCCCCTCTGCGTGGTTGTTTGTAGGTTTTGTGCTGAACGCAAAGCTATCTTTCCTATCCTCGGTCTATTCAGTAAGTCGGGTCTCACTTTGCTAAAATCTATTTCATCTCTGTGTTTGTATTTTCATCTTAACTCACAGTCATTATATGTGGGGGGCTGCCTTTTCCTTTGGGGAATTTCTTTGAGGCAAGGTAGGCTTATTTTTCTGTCTTCAGGGCTAGCTAGTTTCTCAGGCTGTGCCAAGTTGCATAGGGAGCGTTAGGCACAATCCACGGCTACCTCTAGTGTGGTATGATAGGATTAGGGATTGCGGTCAGCAGAGTTCCCACGTCTCAGAGCTCGTCCTATGTTAGTAACTATCAGGTCACTTTGTGTGCTCTTAACCACTAGGTCCATTGTGGTTCTGAATCACCTGTTCATAACAGTACTGAAGGCCCAAAGTACTAATGCTTCTCAATAGAGGGAAAAGAGAAGTTCTGAGACCATTTTTTTTTCTCTGTACTGTGTTTTGTCTTTCTTTTCCCCTAGACATTTGGTTGGTTTAGGACACAGGTGTAGTGATGGACATTAAAGATCTGTCTTCTTGTGTGGATCATCTCACTGCAAGAGTACAAAATATTCAAGACCTTGTGGTTCAGAATTCTATGTTAGAGCCAAGAATTCCTATTCCTGATTTGTTTTCTGGAGATAGAGCTAAGTTTCTGAGTTTTAAGAATAATTGTAAACTGTTTCTGGCTTTGAAACCCCGCTCCTCTGGTGACCCAGTTCAACAAGTTAAGATCATTATTTCTTTATTACGTGGCGACCCTCAAGACTGGGCATTTTCCCTTGCGCCAGGAGATCCTGCATTATGTAATATTGATGCGTTTTTTCTGGTGCTCGGATTGCTGTATGATGAACCTAATTCAGTGGATCAGGCAGAGAAAAATTTGCTGGCTCTGTCTCAGGGTCAGGATGAGGTAGAGATATATTGTCAGAAGTTTAGGAAGTGGTCTGTGCTCACTCAATGGAATGAATGTGCGCTGGCAGCAATTTTCAGAGAAGGTCTCTCTGAAGCCCTTAAGGATGTCATGGTGGGATTTCCTATGCCTGCTGGTCTGAATGAGTCTATGTCTTTGGCCATTCAGATCGGTCGACGCTTGCGTGAGCGTAAAACTGTGCACCATTTGGCGGTATTATCTGAGCATGGACCTGAGCCTATGCAGTGCGATAGGACTTTGACCAGAGCTGAACGGCAGGAACACAGACATCAGAATGGGCTGTGTTTTTACTGTGGTGATTCCACTCATGCTATCTCCGATTGTCCTAAATGCACTAAGTGGTTCGCTAGGTCTGCCACCATTGGTACGGTACAGTCGAAATTTCTTTTGTCCGTTACTTTGATCTGCTCTTTGTCATCCTATTCTGTCATGGCATTTGTGGATTCAGGCGCTGCCCTGAATTTGATGGACTTGGAGTATGCTAGGCGCTGTGGGTTTTTCTTGGAGCCCTTGCAGTATCCTATTCCATTGAGAGGAATTGATGCTACGCCTTTGGCCAAGAATAAGCCTCGGTACTGGACCCAGCTGACCATGTGCATGGCTCCTGCGAATCAGGAGGATATTCGCTTTTTGGTGTTGCATAATCTGCATGATGTGGTTGTGTTGGGGTTGCCATGGCTACAAGTCCATAACCCAGTATTGGATTGGAAATCAATGTCTGTGTCCAGCTGGGGTTGTCAGGGGGTACATGGTGATGTTCCTTTTCTGTCTATTTCATCATCCACCCCTTCTGAGGTCCCAGAGTTCTTGTCAGATTACCGGGATGTATTTGATGAGCCCAAGTCCAGTGCCCTACCTCTGCATAGGGATTGTGATTGTGCTATCGATTTGATTCCTGGTAGTAAGTTTCCTAAGGGTCGACTGTTTAATTTGTCTGTGCCTGAGCACGCCGCTATGCGGAGTTACGTAAAGGAATCCTTGGAGAAGGGTCATATTCGTCCGTCGTCGTCGCCATTGGGAGCAGGGTTCTTTTTTGTGGCCAAGAAGGATGGTTCGCTGAGACCTTGTATTGATTACCGCCTTCTAAATAAAATCACGGTCAAATTTCAGTACCCCTTGCCGCTGCTGTCTGATTTGTTTGCTCGGATTAAGGGGGCTAGTTGGTTCACCAAGATAGATCTTCGTGGTGCGTATAATCTTGTGCGTATTAAACAGGGCGATGAATGGAAAACAGCATTTAATACGCCCGAGGGCCATTTTGAGTACCTGGTTATGCCATTCGGGCTTTCTAATGCTCCATCAGTGTTTCAGTCCTTTATGCATGACATCTTCCGAGAGTACCTGGATAAATTCCTGATTGTATACTTGGATGATATTTTGGTCTTCTCGGATGATTGGGAGTCTCACGTGAAGCAGGTCAGAATGGTGATCCAGGTTCTGCGTGCGAATTCTTTGTTTGTGAAGGGGTCAAAGTGTCTCTGGTGTTCAGAAGGTTTCATTTTTGGGTTTCATTTTTTCCCCTTCTACTATCGAGATGGACCCTGTTAAAGTTCAGGCCATTTATGATTGGACTCAGCCGACATCTCTGAAGAGTCTGCAAAAGTTCCTGGGCTTTGCTAATTTTTATCGTCGCTTCATCAATAATTTTTCTAGTATTGCTAAACCGTTGACTGAGTTAACCAAGAAGGGTGCTGATATGGTTAATTGGTCTTCTGCTGCTGTGGAAGCTTTTCAAGAGTTGAAGCGTCGTTTTTCTTCTGCCCCTGTGTTGTGCCAACCAGATGTTTCGCTCCCGTTCCAGGTCGAGGTTGATGCTTCTGAGATTGGAGCAGGGGCTGTTTTGTCGCAAAGAAGTTCTGATGGCTCGGTGATGAAACCATGCGCCTTCTTTTCCAGGAAGTTTTCGCCTGCTGAGCGTAATTATGATCTTGGCAATCGAGAGTTGCTGGCCATGAAGTGGGCATTCGAGGAGTGGCGTCATTGGCTTGAAGGAGCTAAGCATCGCGTGGTGGTCTTGACTGATCACAAGAACTTGGCTTATCTCGAGTCTGCCAAACGGTTGAATCCTAGACAGGCTCGTTGGTCGCTGTTTTTCTCCCGTTTTGACTTTGTGGTTTCGTACCTTCCGGGCTCTAAAAATGTGAAGGCGGATGCCCTGTCTAGGAGTTTTGTGGCCGACTCTCCGGGTTTGTCTGAGCCGGCGGGTATTCTCAAAGAGGGGGTAATTTTGTCTGCCATCTCCCCTGATTTGCGGCGGGTGCTGCAAAAATTTCAGGCTAATAGACCTGACCGTTGCCCAGCGGAGAAACTGTTTGTCCCTGATAAATGGACGAGTAGAGTTATCTCTGAGGTTCATTGTTCGGTGTTGGCTGGTCATCCTGGAATCTTTGGTACCAGAGATTTGGTGGCTAGATCTTTTTGGTGGCCGTCTCTGTCGCGGGATGTGCGTTCGTTTGTGCAGTCCTGTGGGATTTGTGCTCGGGCTAAGCCCTGCTGTTCTCGTGTCAGTGGGTTGCTTTTGCCCTTGCCAGTCCCGAAGAGGCCCTGGAGACATATCTCTATGGATTTTATTTCGGATCTCCCCGTCTCTCAAAAAATGTCGGTCATTTGGGTTGTTTGTGAACGCTTCTCTAAGATGGTCCATTTGGTACCCTTGTCTAAATTGCCTTCCTCCTCTGATTCGGTGCCATTGTTCTTCCAGCATGTGGTTCGTTTACATGGCATTCCGGAGAACATCGTTTCTGACAGAGGTTCCCAGTTTGTTTTGAGGTTTTGGCGAGCCTTTTGTGCTAGGATGGGCATTGATTTGTCTTTTTCCTTGGCTTTCCATCCTCAGACAAATGGCCAGACTGAACGAACCAATCAGACCTTGGAAACATATCTGAGATGTTTTGTTTCTGCCGATCAGGATGATTGGGTGTCCTTTTTGCCTTTGGCTGAGTTCGCCCTTAATAATCGGGCCAGCTCGGCTACTTTGGTTTCGCCGTTTTTCTGCAATTCTGGTTTCCATCCTCGTTTCTCTTCAGGGCAGGTTGAGTTTTCTGACTGTCCTGGTGTGGATACTGTGGTGGATAGGTTGCAGCAGATTTGGACTCATGTGGTGGACAATTTGACATTGTCTCAGGAGAAGGCTCAACGTTTCGCTAACCGCAGGCGCTGTGTGGGTCCCCGACTTCGTGTTGGGGATTTAGTTTGGTTGTCATCTTGTTATATTCTTATGAAAGTTTCCTCTCCTAAGTTTAAGCCTCGTTTCATTGGTCCGTATAGGATTTCTGAGGTTCTTAATCCTGTGTCTTTTCGTTTGACCATTCCTGCTTCTTTTTCCATCCATAACGTATTCCATAGGTCATTGTTGCGGAGATACGTGGCACCTGTGGTTCCATCCGTTGATCCTCCTGCCCCGGTTTTGGTTGAGGGGGAGTTGGAGTATATAGTGGTCAAGCTCCCTCCTGTGGTCATGAGTGGTACTTCGGCTGGTTCTGTCTATGAGCTTCCTCTGGTGGATGTGAGTGGGGCTGCGGCTTCTGACTTTCCTTCCTCTGGTGACGAGGTTAAGTCGTTAGGTGCTGCTCTATTTAACTCCACCTAGTTCTTTGTTCCTGGCCTCCAGTCAATGTTCCAGTATTGGTCTTGCTTTCTCCTGGATCGTTCTTGTGGCCTGTCTGCCCTACATAAGTTAAGTTTTGCTTGTGTTACTTTTGTTTGCTATATTTTCTGTCCAGCTTGCTATATTGGTTTTTCTTGCTTGCTGGAAGCTCTGAGACGCAGAGGGAGCACCTCCGTACCGTTAGTCGGTGCGGAGGGTCTTTTTGCCCCCTCTGCGTGGTTGTTTGTAGGTTTTGTGCTGAACGCAAAGCTATCTTTCCTATCCTCGGTCTATTCAGTAAGTCGGGCCTCACTTTGCTAAAATCTATTTCATCTCTGTGTTTGTATTTTCATCTTAACTCACAGTCATTATATGTGGGGGCTGCCTTTTCCTTTGGGGAATTTCTCTGAGGCAAGGTAGGCTTATTTTTCTGTCTTCAGGGCTAGCTAGTTTCTCAGGCTGTGCCGAGTTGCATAGGGAGCGTTAGGCGCAATCCACGGCTACCTCTAGTGTGGTATGATAAGATTAGGGATTGGGGTCAGCAGAGTTCCCACGTCTCAGAGCTCGTCCTATGTTAGTAACTATCAGGTCACTTTGTGTGCTCTTAACCACTAGGTCCATTGTGGTTCTGAATCACTTGTTCATAACAGGCGGTATAATGTGAATACACATGGGTTAGCTTCACCCAGTATGAAGGAAGCGAACCCTGTTGCATCACAGGGCCGCGACACCGCACAGAGAGCGCAAGTAAAGGGTCACAGAACTCTGTCCCACACACGAGGGAAAGAGTTCCTCTAGACCTCTTACGCTTGACACCGTTACTGTGGTGTCAGGGGTAGGACTGAACTAATAGTAATAATTTATTGCACAAGAGTGCGTACAACGCCGCTCTGGCCGACGCCACTAACCACCATAACCAGGGCCCGGAAAGCAGACTAAGCGCACGGCGCCGCACTGGCGGTCGCTGCAGAGATGCTGAATTGTGTGCTGGATGTGCAGAGTAGCACTGGCGCTAGGTAGCTTCCACCATTCACGAGCAGGCAACAACAATAGGGATGGGAATGATTCGGAGCTTTCATCCATCGACAGGCATTCATCTTCACACAAGTGAATCAGTTTATACTAGCGCATGGCCGAGCGGCCATGCGAACCTTTTATAGCAGTAGCACTCCAGGACCTTCCTGATGGTCCAATAGGAGCCGCAAAAGGACCTGAGCATGCGACCCCCGACCTCCAATGGGAGGTCATCCCGTGGGCATGCTCAGTGCGGGAAAAGCAGGAATTAGTCCCAGAAAGGTCTGCTTGCTGCTGATCAGTGCTGGCTACAAAGGCAAAGTCTGGAAAGGCAGCAGTGACCATTCACACAGTATCAGCTTGAGCCAGACGCTGGGACCGACATCTCCACTGCGGCTGGAGGAGAAGGGGAGACCGCAGCGGACATGGTTCGAGATTCCTCCTGTGCAATGGCGAGAACTCAACACCTAACACACACATGTTTTTAATATGTTTATTGTACGCTCAATCCAACTCAAGACCCTCATTCTCCTGTAAAAAAATAAAAAAGCAACAATATCCCATACCTGTCCACCGTACAGTCAAGTCCCACGCTGAAAATCCATCCCAAGGGTTAAATACGTTTACAACCAGGAGCGCTGCTAATGCAGCTGCTCCCGGCTGTAAAAGACTGGGGAATTAATGAAATGCAGGGGGCGGAGCTTCGGTGACTAGCGGTGCCGTCACTGAAACTACACCCATGGCGTCATGAACTCATATGAACTGTGGCGTGGGAAAATATTCTGAAATTTTTAGATGTGAAAAAGCACTCAAATATTCTTTTTAATGAAACCCTGAGGAAAATCTAGAATGTTAAACCTATTGAGCAACCCAACCAGCCATTAAAATACGAGTATAATTTACAAATGAATTTGTAATTCAGATCCCAACAGACGAAGATGGTTGGATAAAAAGAAGTTAAAGGGGCTAAAAATTGCATAGAAATTGTGATTTTGGATCAAAAGATTTGTACATTTTTATTGCTTTTATCATACATTTCTTCCACATTCATTCCAAGCAATTTCATTTCATGTTCCAAATTCACTCTTGAGGACATCTGTAAAATGCAAGAACTATTTAGAATGACAAGCATTATGATGAATAATATCAATGCACTTAAACATCTCTTCTAAGTAAGCTAAGCAAGTAGCTAATCAAATCATTATGCTCAGTGATTTAATCCGAGTTGAATATTTATCAAGGGCACTGTTTATCTGAAGAAAAGCCACTTGCAGTTTACAACTGAAGTAAAATAATAGAACAAAAAATATTTAATGCGATTATTTACTAATAAAAAGCAATTAGATGAAGATCATTTAATCTATATGTCAAAATAATTTCCACGATGTACGGCTCAGTGATTTATCAGTCGCTTGTCTACTATTAAAATATTTTGGACTAATATATTTGGCGAGGACAGAAATACATAAACTAAGAAAAAGAAAACCCTTCCAGTATTTTCTAAAAAAAAAGAAAAAGATTCAGCAGAAAGTATATGTGGACTTCAGAGGACAGGATTAGAATGAACCTTTCATGTTCCCTGCCTTTCACTTGGGTAATGTAAAGCTTCCTTCACCTGTAAGGCTTCATTTTAACCCCTTCACATCATAGCCATTTTTCATTTATTTAGTTTTTTCCTCCCCTTCTTCCAAGAGCCATAACTTTTTTATTTTTCCTTCAATATTGTTGTTTATGCGTGACAAGTTGTTACCTTTGAATGGTACCATATAGTGTACTGGAAAACTGGAAAAACTCAATTTTTTTTAATTTACGATGTTCACTATATAATAAAACTGACCTGGCAATATACCGTAATTCCCCTGGTTAGCACATATATGCAGATACCAAGCATGAACAGTTAATTTTGAATTTAAGTGGTGAAAACAAATTCCCAAAATCTGGGGCTGGCTGAGGACTTATTTTTTGCGCCCTGAGCTTATGTTTTTGATACCATTTTGGGTAAGATAAGATGTTTTCATTGCCTGTTATTGCATTTTATTGCAATGTTGCGGAGGCCAAAGAAACGTAATTCTGGAGTTTCAATTTTTTCATTACATCATTTACCGATTTGATTAATTTAATTTACTTTATATTTTGATATATTGGACATTTCTGAATTCAGCAATACCAAATATGTGTATTTTTTAATAATTTTATTTTCAATCGGACAAAAGGGGGGTTATTTGAAGTTTTTTTTTATTTTTTTCATATTTTTAAAAACTTTTTTTCTCACCCTTTACAGTATTTAATAGTCCCCTTAGAGGACCTAAAGCTTTGATCTTCTCATCGCCTGTGCGATACATACAGCAGAAATCTTGAACTCGTATGAACGCTGGCCACGAGCCAGCGTTCACCAGAGTATCTTAATGACACACACACACATGGCAACTGATTTAAACAGCTGCGGATAGTCAGGGACACGACATATGATAGAAATATGATATAAATATTAGTCGTATGTCGTGAAGTCATTCAGTGTGTTTTCCAAAATAATTTTCTGGTGTTTTTTCAATTCATTTTTTTAACATGCGTTTTTTCACACATTTCTTCAGTGCTATAGAGTAGGCTATGTGAAAACACCTGTGGTGGGCAATGGTACAATTCACAGAATATGCATAGTATGCTTTACCTTCATATACTTGATCCAATTATATGACAGCCAGCTGACAAAAATGGATGTTGCCTTATCACTATGTAAATCTTACAGTGTTGAGATCAAGTACACACACTGTGTCAGACTGGTGTGGCAAGGGCCCACCAGGAAGATTGACTACTGTTCAGCTACAGGAAAATATTACATTATCCTCTTTCACAAATTTGCCTCTGCTTCTAGTTTGCTGAATTAATGATGAGATGCCGCTTTTGTCTATATTTAGGGAATTCAATTAAAAAATAATATTGTGAAATAATAAAATAATTAAAAAATTACGAAGAACAATGGATGTAAAAGTTGGTGATCGTGCCCATGGTGAAAGCAAATCATTGTCTATCACCTTGAGCACAAATATGTGAGCAGCTTGTGAGATGCAGTGACGGACAGGAAGCAAAGCAAGGGTTAACAAGTTTACTTAACAGAGGAGTACTCCACCCAGGGAGGCAAACAGTTAAACGGAGAACAAAAACAGTACAGATGCAAAAAGATGTACAGAGTCAATATAAACAAGGGGAAAGATAGTGGCAGTTCCTGTTAGATCAACTTAGCATGTCAGTCGTATTCCAGGCCATGACAATTATGGAGCAGGCAATGATGCCAACAATGGCTGGTGCAGTGCTATTCCAGTGGGGTCCTGCAAACAACGGTCCATCTTCTGGTGGCAGTGGTTGGTGTCTGGTACCTTCCACTGAGCCCCTAGTCCATGAACATATGCAGCCAGAGCAAACAAGGCCGCAGCACAATCAGTGCTGGCAAGGCGGGTTACAAAAGTCTATCCAGTACTTGGTTCTCTCTTTGCAGTACGTGCGCTGTACTCACGGTCACAAAGCACACAGCACCTCGATCTCTGTCAGCTACGGGGATCGCTGTACTTTTCTCTCTATGCTGCGTGCTGCCTGTTCCCGCCAAGACTGAAGCGCCGACAATCGCTGGCGCACTGCTTCTCCAGCATGGTCCTGCAGACCACTGTCCGACAACAAGGGCAGCAGCGAACAGTCTTGAACTCTGCCCTGGCTCTTAGGCTGGCGTGCGGTGCTTAGCTGCACAGGGCTTCTGGCTGTTTCCTCATTACTGCAGTGGGCTATAGCACTGTCTGAGCCCGACGTGGCCTGGCAGATATATCCTGGTGAATCGGGGTACAGATGGCAATCCTGCACCCAATCTCTCTCTAGGCCACTGGGTCTGTCTGCTGCAGTCCGTAGCAGTGCCGGCAGTTCGGGTGCAGAGCGCGCTGTCTGCCCTGCTGCTCGCACACTGACGGCGGGGGCCTCTCTGCAGCTTCGTGCGCTTTCTACCTCAGCTTCCGGCGAGGTTCTCTCTCTAAACACACCCCCTCTTCCTGGGTCATGGGGCCTGTCTGGTCCCTTATTCCTTCCCCCAGGAAACAGGGGATGCATCCTCAGCAACTCCAGACCCAGCTCAATACAGGTACCTGCAGCCTGGTCTTCCTCCTTACAAGTACACCACAGATCAGATTCAAACATGTCTCAACTGAAATTTAATCCCAGACTCTTCTACGCATTCCCAAAATTGGCGCAAATTGGTTGACTCACTTAGGTGTGTTTACAGCTTTTTTCCTCAACTTTATCGACAAGTTTTCAATTGGGTTGAAGTCTGGGGACTGTGGGGATCAATCCAGCACCTTAATCTCTATGTATGCTTCGGGACGGTGTCCTACTGGAACACTATGTCATCCTTTTAATACCCACAGTACTCGAGTGTACGAAATAACTCATCTTGTAGGATACTCACATATAGCTCAGCATTGAGACCACCATTGATCCTGGTCAAGTGTCCAATGACTTTGGCTGTGAAACAGCCTTCAATTTCTCAATCCATTAGCCCCTTTTTTCCTTGTTTTTTTCCCAAACCCATTTGCACCTATCAGAGCCCAGTCTATTGACTTTCATCTCATCGTTCCAAATCCCCTTTTTCCAATCTTCTACCATCCACTTTTAGGACTTTTTGCAAACTCAAACCTATGCTTCTTTTGATGATATTGAAGTCGACGCTTTTTCACCTTTTCACCTTTCACCATTCCAGGCATATGTAACATGAATCTCACAGTGCTTGTATGGACATCTGTGACCTCATTATTTTGTTTTTTGCACGAGAACTGATAAACCTTGTGATGAGCCGACTTATTACCTCCAATATTTTCCCTGCATGCCCACCTCTTGGCTTTTGAATAGGTGGATTGACTTAATTTTGTACTCTTCCTACTGTCATAGCACTCACATGATGCAGGAAGCGCTATCAATGAGCTGGATGATGCTGTTTCTCTTTTCTTGAGAACTCATCTTCATGGCTGCTCCTTGATTTGAGCCAGTGATCTTTCGCTTGGGAATCAACCTAATAACACACTAAGCTATAAGGGAATGTGAGAACAGGCTGTAATTTGCAGCATACAGGAAGAAAAAGATTTTTCCACCACCAGGAGCAAAACAGTAACAATGCAATGACATTACAAGAATCTGCATAACTAATCATATGCTAAATAGTTGCAAGTCAAATTTATGTATAAGATAGCCAAAATGATTGCCTGTAAAATGATGGTAGTCTCAAATTTGAAGCATTTGTTAATGGTGAGATATGGAGCCTGAAAGACAAAAGTTAAAAAAAATTGTTACCCTTTTGTCCGTCACTGTATGTGATATGTGCACCTATTGTCAAGATCCTGTCAGCACCGAAGCACTGTCACGGCTGAACAGGGTGACTCACGCACACTACAGGAGGACCCGGGGTCAGATACCACAAGGAAAACTCAGACAGACGGGACCTGCACAGCGTGCTGAGTATGGTAGAGGACAGGAGGACCTGCGATCATGTGACCACAGGAGGTGGGGCTTAGCATCCTGCTGCTGGAGATGAGTGAAAGTCTTTACAGGGAAACTGAAGTAAAGGAGAGGGGAACTCAGGTCGGACAGGTGGGGGTCATACACAGAGAGGGCGGCGCAGTACACAGGGGCAATCAGAAGAATAGTCAGGACGTAGCAATAGATCGGAAAAACCAGAATGGGCAATAGACAGTACAAAAACAGCAGGCAGAAATCACAACAGCGACAGAACCAAATCAGAAACCAAACAGACAGACTAGTACTTGCACAAAGCAGAGGCACACCAGGGTCAGACAAACTCAGCCAATGGTCAGAGTATAAACGACAAGGACTGACCACAGAGTGAGGCTATAAAAAGCCTCCCTGGACCCAGAAAGAGGCCATAAGAGTTAACCCTGCAACTACCTGACCCGAGAGCACAGTAAACCATGACACCTATCATATACAGTTGAAACCAGAAGTTTACATACACTATACAAAGGCACATATGCATGTTTTTCTCAATATCTTACATGAAATCAGAATAAACCTTTCCCGTTTTAGGACAATTAGGATTACCATAATTATTAATATTTTCCAAATGCCAGAATAATGAGAGAATGTTTTTAAAGCATTTTTACTTACTGCAAAGTAAAAAGTTTACATACACTAAGATTACTATGCCTTTAAACAATTCTGGACTGCCATATGATGATGTCATGTGTTTGGAAGCGTCTGATAGGTTTGTTTGGCAACATTTGAGTTAATGAGAGATACACCTGTGGATGTATTTTAATACACACCTGAAACACACTGCTTCTTTGTGTAGTATCATGGGAAAGTCTAAAGAAATTAGCCAAGATATCAGAAAGAGAATTGTGGAATTGCACAAGTCTGGCTCATCCTTGGGTACAATTTCAGGATACCTGAAGGTGCCTCATTCATCTGTACAAACAATTATATGCAAGTTGATTGGAATGTCCAGCCATCATACCGCTCATGAAGTAGACGGGTTCTGTATCCCAAAGATGAACAAGCTTTGTCAGACATGTGCCTATCAACCCAAGGACAAAAGCAAAAGACCTCGTGAAGATGATGGCAGAAGCTGGTAAGATTGTGTCAATATCAACAGGGAAACGAGTACTGTATCAACAAGGGCTGAAAGGCTACTCTGCCAGGAAGAAGCCATTACTCCAAAAGAAACATAAAAAAGCCAGATTAATGTTTGCAAATGCACACAGGAACAAATACCTTAATTTTTGGAGACATGTCCTGTGGTCTGATGAAACTAAAATGGAACTTTTTGGGCATAATGACCATCGTTACGTTTGGAGAAAAAAGGGAGATGCTTGGAAGCTGAAGAACACCATCCCAACTGTGAAACATGTGGCAGCATTATGTGGTTGGGTTGTTTTGCTGCAGGAGGGACTGGTGCACTTGACAAAATAGATGGCATCATGAGAAAAGAAGATTATATGGCAATACTGAAGCAACATCTTAAGACTTCAGCCATTAAGTTAAAGCTTGGGCGGAAATAGGTCTTCCAAATGGACAATAACTCGAAGCATACTGCCAAAATGGTAACAAAGTGGCTTAAGGATAACAAAGTCAATGTTTTGGAGTGGCCATCACAAAGCCCTGATCTCAATCCTATTTAAAATGTATTGGCAAAGCTGAAAAGCCAGGTGCGAGCAAGGCGACCTACAAACCTGGATCAGTTACACCAGTTTTGTCAGGAGGAATGGACTCAAATTCCGACCAACTATTGTGAGAAGCTTGTGGAAGGATATCCCAAAGTCTGACTCAAGTCATTTAGATTAAGGGCAATGGTACCAAATACTAATGAAATGTATGTAAACTTTTGACTATGCAGTAAGTAATAAAAATGCAGTAAAATATTATCTTTCTCATTATTCTGGTATTTGGCAAATATTAATAATTATGGTAATCCTAATTGACCCAAAATGGGAAAGGATTATTCTGATTGCATGTCAGATATTGAGAAAAACATGCATATGAGTCTTTTTATATAGTGTATGTAAATTTCTAGTTTCAACTGTATGGCTTGAAAAAGGCCCTATGTGGCCAAATCACAGCATGTACTTTTTATCCTTTATATGCTGTTATTAATAAAGTGATCATTTTGGATGAGAACATCTAGTGACTTAGGTACTTGAAATTTTTAAACCCCTTCACGAAGTTGGTATTTTCTGTTTTTGCTTTTTGTTTTTTTGCTCCCCTTCTTCCCAGAGCCATAACTTTTTTATATTTCCGTCAACACAGCCATAAGAGGGCTTGTTTTTTGCAGGATGATTTGTATTTTTGAACGACAAAATAAATTATACCATATAGTGTACTGGAAAAAAAAGGAAAAAAATTACAAATGAGGTGAAACTGCAAAAAGAAGTGCAATTCGACAATTGTCTTTTTCTTTTTACCATTTTCACTAAATGCTAAAACTAACCTGCCATTATGACTCTGTAGGTCATTTTGAGTTCACAAATACCAAACATGTATGGGTTCTTTTTTATTTAACCCCTTTCTGACCTCGGACGGGATAGTACATCCGAGGTCAGATCCTCCGCTTTGATGCAGGGCTCCGGCTGTGAGCCCACATCAAAGCCAGGACATATCAGCTGTTTTTAACAGCTGATATGTGCCCGCAATAGCGGCGGGTGAAATCGCGATTCACCCGCCGCTATTAACTAGTTAAATACTGCTGTCAAACGCTGACAGCGGCATTTAACCGGCGCTTCCGGCCATCCGGCTGGAAATGAGCGCATTGCTGACCCCATCACATGATCTGGGGTGAGCAATGCATCAGAATGGTAGACACAGAGGTCCTTGAGACCTCTAGGGTTACTGATCCCGGCTAGCAAGCCTGTTATTAAGCTACATACCAGCGATCTGATGATCGCTGCTATGTTGCAGAGCCGATCGAGTTGTGCCAGCTTCTAGCCTCCCATGGAGGCTATTTAAGCAGTTAAAAAAAGTGGTGAAAAAAATAAAAAAAATATAAAAGTTTAAATCACCCCCTTTCGCCCCATTCAAAATAAATCAATAACAAAAAAAATCAAACCTACACATATTTGGTATCGCCGCGTTCAGAATCGCCCGATCTATCAATAAAAAAAGGATTAACTTATCGCTAAACGGCGTAGCGAGAAAAAAATTAGAAATGCCAGAATTACTTTTTTTTGGTCGCCACGACATTGCATTAAAATGCAATAACGGACGATCAAAAGAACGTATCTGCACCAAAATGGTATCATTAAAAATGCCAGTCCGGCACGCAAAAAATAAGCCCTCAGACGACCCCAGATTATGAAAAATGGAGACACTACGGGTATCGGAAAATGGTGCAATATTTTTTTTTTTTTTAGCAAAGTTTGGAATTTGTTTTCACCACTTAGATAAAAGAGAACCTAGACATGCTTGATGTCTATGAACTCGTAATGACCTGGAGAACCATAGTGGCAGGTTAGTTTTAGCATTTAGTGAACCTAGTAAAAAAGCTCAACAAAAAACAAGTGTGGGATTGCACTTTTTTTGCAATTTCACCGCACTTGGAATGTTTTTCCCGTTTTCTAGTACATGACATGCTAAAACCAATGATGTCGCTCAAAAGTACAACTTGTTTCGCAAAAAATAAGCCCTCACATGGCCATATTGACAGAAAAATAAAAACGTTATGGCTCTGGGAAGGAAGGGAGCGAAAAACGAACCCGGAAAAACGGAAAATCCCAAGGTCATGAAGGGGTTAAGTGGTGAAAAACTTTCCAAAGTTTGTGAAAATAAAATGGCGCTACTTCCCGAGACCGTAGTATCTAAATTTTTGGGGATATAGGGTAGGGTGAGGGCTTATTTTTTTGTGCATTGAGTTGATTTTTTATTGATATCATTTTGGTGTAGGTATGATGTTTTCATTGCCTGTTATTATAATGTTGCGATGACCAAAACATCACAATTCTGGCGTTTTGATTTTTTTCTTGTTACAACGTTTACTAATCGGATTTAGTTTATATTTTGATAGATCGGACATTTCTGAATGCAGCGATACAAAATGTGTATTTTTTATTGTTTTATTTTGAACTAGCTGAAGAGCCCGGCGTTGCCTGGGCATAGTAAATATCTGTGGTTAGTTATAGCACCTCACTTCTCTTATTTTCCCATCACACCTCTCATTTTTCCCCTCACATCTCTCATTTTCTCCCTAAAGGTACCTTCACACATAACGATATAGTTAAGGATATCGTTGCAATGTCACGCTTTTTTGTGACGTAGCAACGATCCCGCTAACGATATCTTTATGTGTGACAGCGACCAACGATCAGGCCCCTGCTGGGTGATCGTTGGTTGTGGGGAATGATCAGGACCTTTTTTTGGTCGCTGATCACCCCGCTTTATTTGGTATTGGGCGGCTTGATGGGGATTGGTGCCCTGCGTGGCATACACCCTATTTAAAGCCGAACCCAGGCACTGTATTGTATGCTTGACAAAGACCCACTAGGGTCGAAACGTTGCTATCATGGCTGAATAAATTCACTGGTTTTTGGTCTATACACCTGGATGGAGCGCTGTCTATTTCTACTGCTGATCACCCCGCTGTCATCGCTAGATCGGCGTGTGTGTCGCCGATCTAGCGATGTGTTCACCTATAACCAGTGCAGGGCCGCGCTTAGTAACCCAATATTTACCCTGGTTACCATTGTAAAACTAAAAAAAAAAAAACCAGTACATACTTACATTCCGATGTCTGTCACGTCCCCCGGTGTCAGCTTCCCTGCACTGTGTAAGCGCCGGCCGTAAAGCAGAGCGGTTACATCACCGCTGTGCTCTGCTTTACGGCCGGCCGGTGCTGACACAGTGCAGGGAAGCTGACGCCGGGGGACGTGACAGACATCGGAAAGTAAGTATGTACTGTTTTTTTTTTACTGGTAACCAGGGTAAATATCGGGTTACCAAGCGCGGCCCTGCACTTAGTAACCCGATGTTTACCCTGGTTACCCGAGGACTTCGGTATCGTTGAAGACAGTTTCAACGATGCCGAAGTCTTTCCCCGGATCGTTGGTCGCTGGAGAGAGCTGTCTGTGTGACAGCTCCCCAGCGACCACACAACGACTTACCAACGATCACGACCAGGTCGTATCGCTGGTCGTGATCGTTGGTAAATCGTTTAGTGTAACGGTACCATTACACCTCTCATTTCCCCCTCACTCCTCTCATTTCCCCCCTCACTCCTCTCATTCCCCCCTAACACTTGTCATTTCGACCTCACATCTGTCATTTTCTGATCAATCCACTATTTTCCCTCACTCCTCTCATTTTGCACTCACACCTTTTCATTTTCACCTCACACCCCTCATTTTCACCTCACACCTCTCATTTTCCTCTCAGTATATACATGTTTGTCATCTCCATTATATTAAAGTATACACTTGCATGCCATCTCCTGCATATAGTATATATGTCATCTCCCCTGTAAATAGTGTATATACCTGCTGTATGTCATCTCCTCTTGTATATTGTATATACCTATGTGTCATCTTCTCCTATATATAGTATATACCTGTATGTCATCTCTTCTGTATATGCTATATACCTGTATGTAATCTCCTCCTATATATAGTATATACCTGTATGTCATCTCCTGTATATAGTACAGTATATACCTGTATGTCATCTCCTGTATATAGTATATACCTGCTGTATGTCATCTCCTCCTCTATATACCTATGTGTCATCTCCTCTTTTATATAGTATATACCTGTATGTCATCTCCTCCTGTATATAGTATATACGTGTGTCATCTCCTCCTGTATATAGTATATACCTGTGTGTCATCTGCTCCTGTATATAGTATATACCTGTGTGTCATCTCCTCCTGTATATAGTATATACCTGTGTGTCATCTCCCCTGTATATAGTATGTACCTGTATGTCATCTCCCCTGAATATAGTATATACAAGTGTGTCATCTCCTCCTGTATATAGTATATACCTGTGTGTCATTTCCCCTGTATATAGTATATACCTGTATGTCATCTCCTCCTGTATATAGTATATACCTGTGTCATCTCCCTTGTATATTATATATATGTGTGTCATCTCCTCCTGTACATAGTATATACCTGTGTCATCTCCCCTGTATATTATATATGTGTGTCATCTCCTCCTGTATATAGTATATACCTCTGTGTCATTTCCTCCTGTATATAGAATATATCTGTGTGTCATCTCCTCCTGTATTAGACCTCGTTCACACATTATTTGCTCAGTATTTTTACCTCAGCATTTGTAAGCTAAATCGGCAGCCTGATAAATCCCCAGCCAACAGGAAGCCCTCCCCCTGGCAGTATATATTAGCTCACACATACACATAATAGACAGGTCATGTGACTGACAACTGCCGTACTTCCTATATGGTACAGTTATTGCTCTTGTAGTTTGTCTGCTTATTAATCAGATTTTTATTTTTGAAGGATAATACCAGACTTGTGTGTGTTTTAGGGCAAGTTTCATGTGTAAAGTTGTGTGTGTTGAGTTGCGTGTGGCGACATGTGTGTAGCAACTTTTTGTGTCGAGTTGCATGTGACAGGTTAGTGTAGCAAGTTGTGTGCAGCAAGTTTTGCGCATGGTGAGTTTTGCGCGTGGCGAGTTTTATGTGTGGTGCATTTTGAGTATGCGCAAGTTTTGTGTGAGGCAACTTTTGCATGTGTTGCAACTTTTGTGCATGTGGCAATTTTTCCGCGTGTGGCGAGTTTTCCAAGAGGTGAGTTTTGCATGTGTGGCGAGTTTTGCATGAGCCTAGTTTTGCACGTGGCGTGTTTTGCGCATGGCGAGTTTTGAGCGGCGACTTTTGTGTTTCGACGTTTATGTGGCGAGGTTGGTGTATGTATGGTGAAATGTGTGCTGAGGGTGGTATATGTGTTCAAGCACGTGGTAGTATGTGGCGCATTTTGTGTGTGTGTTCACATCCCCGTGTGTGGTGAGTATCCCATGTCGGGGCCCCACCTTAGCAACTGTACGGTATATACTCTTTGGCGCCATCGCTCTCACTCTTTAAGTCCCCCTTGTTCACATATAGTAGCTGTCAATTTGCCTCCAACACTTTTCCTTTCACTTTTTCCACATTATGTAGGTGGGGCAAAATTGTTTGGTGAATTGGAACGCGCAGGGTTAAAATTTCGCCTCACAACATAGCCTATGCCGCTCTCGGGGTCCAGACGTGTGACTGTGCAAAATTTTGTCGCTGTAGCTGCGACGGTGCAGATGCCAATCCCGGACAGACACACACACATTCAGCTTTACAGTCATGGCCAAAAGTATTGACACCCCTGCAATTCTGTCAGATAATACTCATTTTCTTCCTGAAAATGATTGCAAACACAAATTATTTGGTATTATTATCTTCATTTAATTTGTTTTAAATGAAAAAAACACAAAAGAGAATGAAGCAAAAAGCAAAACATTGATCATTTCACACAAAACTCCAAAAATGGGCCAGACAAAAGTATTGGCACCTTCAGCCTAATACTTGGTTGCACAACCTTTAGCTAAAATAACTGCGACCAACCACTTCCGGTAACCATCAATGAGTTTCTTACAATGCTCTGCTGGAATTTTAGACCATTTTTCTTTGGCAAACTGCTCCAGGTCCCTGATATTTGAAGGGTGCCTTCTCCAAACTGCCATTTTTAGATCTCTCCACAGGTGTTCTATGGGATTCAGGTCTGGACTCATTGCTGGCCACCTTAGAAGTCTCCAGTGCTTTCTCTCAAACCATTTTCTAGTGTTTTTTGAAGTGTGTTTTGGGTCATTGTCCTGCTGGAAGACCCATGACCTCTGAGGGAGACCCAGCTTTCTCACACTGGGCCCTACATTATGCTGCAAAATTTGTTGGTAGTCTTCAGACTTCATAATGCCATGCACACGGTCAAACAGTCCAGTGCCAGAGGCAGCAAAGCAACCCCAAAACATCAGGGAACCTCCGCGATGTTTGACTGTAGGGACCGTGTTCTTTTCTTTGAATGCCTCTTTTTTTCTTCTGTAAACTCTATGTTGATGTATTTGCCCAAAAAGCTCTACTTTTGTCTCATCTGACCAGAGAACATTCTTCCAAAACGTTTTAGGATTTTTTAGGTAAGTTTTGGCAAACTCCAGCCTTGCTTTTTTTATGTCTCGGGGTAAGAAGTGGGGTCTTCTTGGGTCTCCTACCATACAGTCTCTTTTCATTCAGACGCCGACGGATAGTACGGGTTGACACTGTTGTACCCTCGGACTGCAGGGCAGCTTGAACTTGTTTGGATGTTAGTCGAGGTTCTTTATCCAACATCTGCACAATCTTGCGTTGAAATCTCTTGTCAATTTTTCTTTTCAGTCCACATCTAGGGAGGTTAGCACAGTGCCATGGGCTTTAAACTTCTTGATGACACTGCGCACGGTAGACAGAGGAACATTCAGGTCTTTGGAGATGGACTTTTAGCCTTGAGATTGCTCATGTTTCCTCACAATTTGGTTTCTCAAGTCCTGAGACAGTTCTTTGGTCTTCTTTCTTTTCTCCATGCTCAATGTGGTACACACAAGGACACAGGACAGAGGTTGAGTCAACTTTAATCCATGTCAACTGGCTGCAAGTGTGATTTAGTTATTGCCAACACCTGTTAGGTGCCACAGGTAAGTTACAGGTGCTGTTAATTACACAAATTAGAGAAGCATCAAATGATTTTTCTAACAGTGCCAATACTTTTGTCCACCCCCTTTTTTATGTTTGGTGTGGAATTATGTCCAATTTGGCTTTAGGACAATTCTTTTTGTGTTTTTTCATTTAAGACAAATTAAATGAAGATAATAATAACAAATAATTTGTGTTTTCAATCATTTTCAGGAAGAAAATGAGTATTATCCGACAGAATTGCAGGGGTGTCAATACTTTTGGCCATGACTGTATATGTTAGATATACCTGTAAGTCATCTCCCCTGTATATAGTATATACTTGTGTGTCATCTCCTCCTGTATATAATATATAACTGTATATCATCTCCCCTGTATATAGTATATACCTGTATGCCATCTCCTTCTGGCTGTCAATTTGCTTCCAACACTTTTCCTTTCACTTTTTCACCATTATGTAGATAGGGGTAAAATTGTTTGGTGAATTGGAGCGTGCGGGGTTAAAATTTTACCTCACAACATAGCCTATGACGCTCTGTGGGTCCAGACGTGTGACTGTGCAAAATTTTGTGGCTGTAGCTGCGACGATGCAGATGCCAATCCCGGACATACACACACACATACATACACACACACATTCAGCTTTATATATTAGATGGCACAAAAGGGGGGTTATGTGAACTTTTATATTATTTAATTTTTTTAAATATTTGTTATAACAATTTTTTTTACACTTTTTAGTGGCTTCAATAGTCTCTTTAGGAGACTCAAAGCTGCGATCATCTGATCGCTTGTGCTATACATAGCACAGCAGAAATGATCATCTCATATATAGGAGGTCTACAATGACAGACACCATGGTTTTCTGCAGACCCCCAGCTGTTATGCCAACCCATCGGCGCCCCGGGATCATGTGACAGGGGCGCCAATGGGTGGGGTTTGTGAAGCACTACAAGAAAGCGCAAGTTAAATGCCACTGTCAGAGATTGACAACGGCATTAAACATGTTAACAGCCGCAGGTGGATTGTGACTCCACCCGCAGCTGTTAGGTGCATATGATAGCTGATCCAGCCAGCTGTCGTGTGCCTTAAGGATATGTGCACACGTTGCAGATTTGCCTGTGGAATTTTCTGTGCAGATTCTTCCCTCTCTTGCCAGAAAACGCAGGTGCAGATTTCCTGCGTTTTTTCATACGGATTTGTCTGAATTTTTGTAACCTAAATAAAGCTAACATACTTAAAAAAAAAATTGTGATGTCATTTCTTGTCCAACCTCTTCATTTACATACTCCATTGAAGAATACTGTTTACATAGATAGATAGATGGAAGATAGATAGATACATAGAAAATAGATAAATACCAAGCCCACTGTTTAGTAATAAACATAAGAAAGTGGTACATAGAGAGTTAAATAAAGACACACACACACACAAAATCTGTGTTAGGCCCGGGTCACACTTGGGAGAAACTCGCACGAGTCTCGCACCTCAGTACCCGGAACTGCCGCTGGCACTCGGGAACAGAGTGTGCAACTGCATGTATTTCTATGTAGCTGAACGCTCCGATCCCGAGTGGCGGCGGCACTGCCAGGTACTGAGGTACGAGACTCGTACGAGTTTTTCGTAAGTGTGACCCCAGCCTTAAATGCAGTATCAGTTTAATTTTAATTAAATTTTCAATCTCGCAATTTTCAAGTCCAGAGTGGGAAAGCCAGTGACTGGGGGCCGATATTTGTAGCCTGGGAAGGGGTTAATACCAGCTGTCTGCTTAGCCTTCACTGGCTATTAAAATAGGGGGACCTGTCATGATCCCAATGGCAGGGGATCACAAAAGGACAAGCACAAAAAACAAAACAAGCTCTAGGGTGATGGAAACTGAGCTGACTGCGATCCTGAACCTAAACACACAACTAGCTGTAGCCGGGGAACGTGCCTACGATGATCCTAGACGTCTCGCTCCAGCCGAAGGACTAACTTCCCCTATTAGAAGAAACACAGACCTCTCTTGCCTCCAGAGAACACCCCACAGAAATAGCAGCCCCCCACATGTAATGACGGTGAAATGAGAGGAAGGCACATACGTAGTTATGAAAACAGATTCAGCAAAATGAGGCCCGCTAAAGCTAGATAGCAGAGGATACAAAAGTGAACTGCGCGGTCAGCGAAAAACCCTACAAAAAACCATCCTGAAATTACTTGAACTCATGTGCCAACTCATGGAACATGAGGAGTAATATCAGCCCACTAGAGCAACCAGCAAAAAGGAATCACATATCTGCAAGCTGGACTAAGACAAAAATTAAGCAAAACGTGGAACAGGAAAATAAAAAACTTAGCTTGTCTTGAAGATTTACAGAAGCGGGAAGCAGAGGTAACAAGACACACTGATTACATTGATAGCCGGCGAGGAAATGACAAGAAAGCCAGGTTAAATAGGAAACTCCCATATCCTGATAGAACAGGTGGACACCAGAGACCGCAGAAAACACAAGTCACCCAGTACCATCTGTAACCACCAGAGGGAGCCCAAAAACAGAATCCACAACAGTACCCCCCCCTTGAGGAGGGGTCACCGAACGCTCACGAGAACCACCAGGGCGACCAGGATGAGCCCTATGAAATGCACGGACCAAATCAGCAGCATGAACATCAGAGGCAACCACCCAAGAATTATCCTCCTGACCATAACCCTTCCACTTGACCAAATATTGGAGTTTCCGTCTGGAAACACGAGAATCCAAGATCTTCTCCACAAGGTACTCCAATTCTCCCTCCACCAGCACCGGAGCAGGCGGTTCAAGCGAAGGAACAACAGGTACCTCATACTTCCGCAACAACGACCGATGGAACACATTATGAATAGGAAACGATGCCGGGAGATCCAAACGAAACGACACAGGGTTAAGAATTTCCAAGATCCTATAGGGACCGATGAACCGAGGCTTGAACTTAGGAGAAGAGACCTTCATAGGAACAAAACGAGAAGACAACCACACCAAGTCCCCAACACGAAGTCGAGGACCCACTCGGCGACGGCGATTAGTAAACTGCTGAGCCCTCTCCTGGGACAACTTCAAATTGTCCACCACATGACTCCAAATCTGATGCAACCTATCCACCACCATGTCCACTCCAGGACAATCAGAAGGCTCAACCTGACCAGAGGAAAAACGAGGATGAAACCCCGAATTACAAAAGAAAGGAGAAACCAAGGTAGCAGAACTAGCCCGATTATTAAGGGCAAATTCGGCAAGCGGCAAAAAGGTAACCCAGTCATCTTGATCAGCAGACACAAAACACCTTAAATAAGTTTCCAAGGTCTGATTAGTTCGTTCCGTCTGGCCATTCGTCTGAGGATGGAATGCAGACGAAAAGGATAAATCAATGCCCATCTTAGCACAGAACGTCCGCCAAAATCTAGACACAAACTGGGATCCCCTGTCAGAAACGATGTTCTCCGGAATCCCATGCAAACGAACCACGTTCTGAAAAAACAGAGGGACCAACTCAGAGGAGGATGGTAACTTAGGCAAGGGTACCAGATGAACCATCTTAGAAAAGCGGTCACACACAACCCAGATGACGGACATTTTTTGAGAGACAGGGAGATCCGAAATAAAGTCCATGGAAATGTGCGTCCAAGGCCTCTTCGGGATAGGCAAAGGTGACAACAATCCACTGGCGCGAGAACAGCAAGGCTTAGCCCGAGCGCAAACTTCACAAGACTGCACAAAAGAACGCACATCCCTCGACAAGGAAGGCCACCAAAAAGACCTGGCCACCAAGTCTCTAGTACCAAATATTCCAGGATGACCTGCCAACGCAGAAGAATGGACCTCGGAGATGACTCTACTGGTCCAATTATCCGGAACAAACAGTCTTTCAGGCGGACAACGATCAGGTTTATCCGCCTGAAACTCCTGCAAAGCACGTCGCAAATCTGGGGAGACAGCCGACAAAATCACCCCATCCCTAAGGATACCAGTGGGCTCAGAATTTCCAGGGGAGTCAGGCACAAAACTCCTAGAAAGAGCATCCGCCTTCACATTCTTTGAACCTGGCAGGTATGAAACCACAAAATCGAAACGGGAGAAAAACAGTGACCAACGAGCCTGTCTAGGATTCAGACGCTTGGCAGACTCAAGGTGAATCAGATTTTTGTGATCAGTCAAGACCACCACGCGATGTCTAGCACCCTCAAGCCAATGACGCCACTCCTCAAATGCCCACTTCATGGCCAAAAGCTCCCGATTACCAACATCATAATTCCGCTCAGTGGGCGAAAACTTTCTAGAAAAGAACGCACATGGCTTCATCACTGAGCAATCGGAGCTTCTCTGCGACAAAACCGCCCCTGCTCCAATCTCGGAAGCATCAACCTCAACCTGAAAAGGAAGCGAAACATCTGGCTGACGCAATACAGGAGCAGAAGAAAACCGGCGCTTAAGTTCCTGAAAGGCCTCCACAGCCGCAGGAGACCAATCAGCAACATCAGCACCCTTCTTAGTCAAATCCGTCAAAGGCTTAACAACACTAGAAAAATTAGTTATGAAACGACGATAAAAATTAGCAAAGCCCAAGAACTTCTGTAGACTCTTAAGAGATGTAGGCTGCGTCCAGTCACAAATAGCCTGAACCTTGACGGGATCCATCTCAATAGTAGAAAGGGAAAAAATATACCCCAAAAAAGAAATCTTCTGGACTCCAAAGAGACACTTTGAACCTTTTACAAACAAAGAATTGGCCCGCAGGACCTGAAACACCTTCCTGACCTGCTGAACATGGGACTCCCAGTCATCAGAAAAAACCAAAACATCATCCAAATACACAATCATAAATTTATCCAGATATTCACGGAAAATATCGTGCATAAAGGACTGGAAGACAGAAGGAGCATTAGAAAGTCCAAAAGGCATCACCAAATACTCAAAATGGCCCTCAGGCGTATTAAATGCGGTTTTCCACTCATCACCCTGCTTTATCCGCACAAGATTATACGCACCCCGAAGATCAATCTTAGTGAACCATTTAGCCCCCTTAATGCGAGCGAACAAATCAGTCAACAATGGCAAAAAATACTGATATTTGACTGTAATCTTATTCAAAAGACGGTAATCTATACAAGGCCTCAAGGAACCATCTTTTTTGACCACGAAAAAAAAACCTGCTCCCAAAGGGGACGAAGATGGACGGATATGTCCCTTTTCCAAGGACTCCTTAACATAATCCCGCATAGCAGTATGCTCTGGCACTGACAGATTGAACAAACGTCCTTTAGGAAATTTACTGCCAGGAATCAAATCTATAGCACAATCGCAATCCCTGTGAGGAGGAAGCGAATTGAGCTTAGGCTCCTCAAAAACATCCCGATAATCAGACAAAAATACAGGAACCTCAGAAGGAGTAGATGAAGCGATAGAAATCGGAGGTGCATCATCATGAACCCCCTGACATCCCCAGCTTAACACAGACATCGTTTTCCAGTCCAAGACTGGGTTATGAGTTTGTAACCATGGCAGACCAAGCACTAAGACATCATGTAAATTATACAGTACCAGGAAGCGAATCACCTCCTGATGAACGGGAGTCATACGCATGGTCACTTGTGTCCAGTACTGAGGTTTGTTCATAGCCAAAGGTGTAGAGTCAATTCCTTTCAAAGGAATAGGGACTTCCAGAGGCTCCAGACTAAACCCACAGCGGTTGGCAAATGACCAATCCATAAGACTCAGGGCAGTGCCTGAATCCACATAGGCATCGACGGAAATGGCTGATAATGAACAAATCAGAGTCACAGACAGAATGAACTTAGACTGTAAAGTACTAATGGCAACAGACTTATCAACCTTTTTTGTGCGTTTAGAGCATGCTGATATAACATGAGCTGAATCACCACAATAAAAACACAACCCATTTTTCCGCCTATAGTTTTGCCGTTCACTTCTGGACTGAATTCTATCACATTGCATTGTCTCAGGTGCCTGTTCAGAAGACACCGCCAAATGGTGCACAGGTTTGCGCTCCCGTAAACGCCGATCAATCTATATAGCCATAGTCATAGACTCATTCAGACCTGTAGGCGCAGGGAACCCCACCATAACATCTTTAATGGCCTCAGAAAGGCCATCTCTGAATCTTGCAGCCAGGGCGCACTCATTCCACTGAGTAAGCACCGACCATTTCCGAAATTTCTGACAATATATTTCTGCTTCATCTTGCCCCTGAGAGAGAGCCAATGAAGCTTTTTCAGCCTGAATCTCTAGGTTAGGTTCCTCATAGAGCAAACCCAATGCCAGAAAAAACGCATCCACATTGAGCAACGCAGGATCCCCTGGTGCCAATGCAAATGCCCAATTCTGAGGGTCACCCCGCAGGAAAGATATAACAATTTTGACTTGCTGAGCAGGGTCTCCAGAGGAGCGAGATTTCAAAGAAAGAAACAACTTGCAATTGTTCCTAAAATTCAGAAAACTAGATCTATCTCCAGAAAAAAAATTCTGGGATAGGAATTCTAGGTTCAGACATAAGAGCATGTACAACAAAATCTTGTATATTTTGAACCTTAGCAGCAAGATTATTCAGGCTGGAAGCCAAACTCTGGACGTCCATGATAAACAGCTGAGGTCAGAGCCATTCAAGGATAAAGAGGAGGTAAGACGCAGCCAGGCTACAATTAAGGCTAGGCAGCAAACTCTGAGGGGAGAAACAAAAAAAACTTCCTCAGACAACTTTTCCTCCTACTTCAGCCAATACGATTACCACTTTGGGCCGGCTATACTGTCATGATCCCAATGGCAGGGGATCACAAAAGGACAAGCACAAAAAACAAAACAAGCTCTAGGGTGATGGAAACTGAGCTGACCGCGATCCTGAACCTAAACACACAACTAGCTGTAGCCGGGGAACGTGCCTACGATGATCCTAGACGTCTCGCTCCAGCCGAAGGACTAACTTCCCCTATTAGAAGAAACACAGACCTCTCTTGCCTCCAGAGAACACCCCACAGAAATAGCAGCCCCCCACATGTAATGACATGTAATGACGGTGAAATGAGAGGAAGGCACATACGTAGTTATGAAAACAGATTCAGCAAAATGAGGTCCGCTAAAGCTAGTTGGCAGAGGATACAAAAGTGAACTGCGCGGTCAGCGAAAAACCCTACAAAAAACCATCCTGAAATTACTTGAACTCATGTGCCAACTCATGGAACATGAGGAGTAATATCAGCCTACTAGAGCAACCAGCAAAAAGGAATCACATATCTGCAAGCTGGACTAAGACAAAAATTAAGCAAAACGTGGAACAGGAAAATCAAAAACTTAGCTTGTCCTGAAGATTTACAGAAGCGGGAAGCAGAGGTAACAAGACACACTGATTACATTGATAGCCGGCGAGGAAATGACAAGAAAGCCAGGTTAAATAGGAAACTCCCATATCCTGATAGAACAGGTGGACACCAGAGACCGCAGAAAACACAAGTCACCCAGTACCATCTGTAACCACCAGAGGGAGCCCAAAAACAGAATCCACAACAGGGACCCCCCCAAAAAAATGACGTGGGGTTCCCCTATAATTTATAGCCAGAAAGGCTATGCAGATAACTGCGGGCTGATATTCATAGCCTAGAGAGGGGTCATGGATATTGCCCCCCCCCCGGCTACAAATACCAGCTCCAAGCCGCCCCAGAAATGGTGCATCTGTAAGATGCGCCAATTCCGGCACTTGGCCTTTCTCTTCCCACTGCCCTGTGGCGGTGGCATATGGGGTAATAAGGGGTTAATGTCACCTTTGTATTGTAAGGTGACATCAAGCCCGATTAGTAATGGAGAGGCATCAATAAGACACCTATCCATTACCAATCCTATAGAAGTGAAAGAGTTAAAAAAAAGTCACAACCAGAAAAAATATTTTAATATTGTTAATTTCCGCATACTTACAATCATCTGCAAAAAATAAAAAAAAATAAACCACTATATACTCCCTGTCCGAGGTAGTCCAATTAATAACAATGATAGATCTCCCCTGTAGAGCTGTCACATCAGGAGATGTGACAGCTCTATAGACCTTCAGTGACACGCTGACAGGAGACAATGGCTCCTGCAGGGTTATCACTGAGGGTTCAATGAGTTCATTGCTCTCTCTTTACGGCACTGCTGCGTGAGAATTTTCCCACGCAGCTGTGCCGCAAGTGACAGTATGATCTATACTGTTCTCACTGCGGCGGAGGGATACAGTGCGGAAGGATACCTTCTTTCGTTGTATCGCCGGAGCCCCTGGAGAGCGGTGGCATCTGCTGATGTGACAGCTCTACAAGGGAGATCGTCCTGGGACACTCGTTATTACATGGATTACTGCGGGTCAGGAAGCATATTGTTGGTTTATTATTTTTATATTTCTTACAGGAGAATCGAGGGCTTCGGGGACTAGGTGATTGGTGAGTATGTACTGTATGTTTATATGTATGTACTATCTGTACCGTATGTGTTTTTTTTTATAAACTTGAACACTGTAGCCAGATGATGGGACTATACTGTCTCATCATCCGGCTAGCTGTCACTGTAGCAGGCACAGCTGTATGGGACTAGAAGTCCCATCAGATGATGCCTGCCTACGTACAGACCCGCATATACACAGCCTCTCACACACACAGCCCCGTAGACCCCTGCACAGCTCCGCAGACGCCTGCACAGACACACACGCACAGCCCCGCAGACCACTGCCGACACACACAAACACCCGCACATCTTCTCACACAGTCTCCGCCCACACACTCTTCCCTCTCCCGATCTGCAGTATTTCTCGCACCCAACTCAGCAGCAAAATCGCAGATCCTGCAGTTTTGCTGCAGATGTGACTGAATCAATGGAAGTCAATGGGTGCAGAAACGCTGCAGATCCGCAAAAAGAATTGACATGGTCCTTTTTTTAATCTGCAGCATCTTCGGTGCGGATTTTTATGCACCATTAGCACTGCATTTTTTTTCCCATTGATTTACAATGTGCTGTAAATCAGATGCGGATCTGTAGCGTTTCTGCGCGGAAAAAAAGCTGCGGATCCGCAGGAAATCCGCAACGTGTGCACATAGCCTAAAAGATGAGGGCTCAGGGCCAGAGTCTGCATCAAAGAGGGGGAGGCTGCCCATACGCCAGAGTTAGTAAATGGTTTAATAGATAGTAAATTCTTCCATCAAAGGTGCCCATATCATTTAAACGGTTATTATCGTTCAAGAAAAATAAAAATAGACAACAGAAACAAAAGTTAGTGGTGAAAAGTTATGTTCTCTAAAGACTTTCTGAATGAATTAGTGAAACATTCATGAACTGTGGTTACAATCATTTCAGATGTGACATGCGATCAGTACTTTTATGTCCTGGAAGTAAAGAAGGAATGTTCCCATTTACTGACGAATAAGGGAGACCTTGAAAATCACAGAATTGATGCACAAACTGTAATTGAAAACTGTCTACATTTTTATTATACAATGAAACTGCATCACCTGTTTAATATTTTGCATTAAACTGTAAATAGGGTTTTCCACAAATTATATGCAAGAAATAAGTTAGATTTGGGACTAGTCTTCTAGTACTGACAGTATACCTTTTGATTGGTGACAGATGCTTTATAAAACATGTATTACTTTATGGGAACAGAGGAATCCTATGTCTTGTGGATCACATTGTAAAAATAATGGGTGTTGTATCTGAATTCCTTTCACAGCTTTGTGCGGATCCCTGACTCCCACAGGGTTAAATAATTGTGAGCTGGGAAGGAACATCCTGAGTGTGTGCTACTGTGCTCAGCATCCTGCGTTCCCATAGCAACGCCAGTCTTTCTGTCATACTCCTCTGCAGCTGCAGAATATCTGAAGTGCAGCACACTGGGCTTTTCTCCCTTCCAAATGCAGCACTGGCCTCTCGTGAAGCAACCATTAGTCTTCCTTGGAATGGAAATTGCCTCTAGGGAAAGGCTGAGCCGTATTATGGCTCTTCTAATTTTGGAATCCATTAGACACATCACCGCGCTGCGTTAAGAAGATGCTGCACCGTCAGTTAACCAAACACATGGGGATGTGTACGATGGTTGGATTGTAAAAAAACAAACAAAACCCAAACCTGAAATTCCTATCCTAGTATGTAGTTAGAATCTTAGGTGCATTAATGCTCCATCTTGATGATTTGTTGAAGTTATCCCTTAACATGTAAATGCTTATGATTAGTATAGGAATCTTGAGAGCCGCAGAACGGGCTGTACCATTAGTAGTGCAGCGACTGTGGCGGGAAGGGTAGCAGTGGATTCATTAGTTATGTCCCACGGCAGAAGTTATGTAATGTATAGCTATTTCCATCCATCAGTATAGAGCACTGCGTGTGTCATAGCTGGGGATATCTGAAATGATTCCTGACTGCCCCGTTTCCTTGGTAGTTCTGGGCGGAAAGCCAATGTTGTGCTAGGAATGTCAGGGCCCCAACTGGGTCAGACACATGCAGGCTCCCAAGATAGGACACCAAGGAGTAAAAGCGTAGCCCCCAAAAGACTGGCAGGAAATAGATCTGGGCACCATGGCCAAAGTGCAAATATATGGAATGCAGATCTGTATCAACTGTCAACAAATTTAAGAGGAACTTTCCTGCGTGAGGCCTGGATTTACTTCGCATGTTTGTCTCCCCTGCTTTGCTTTTCAGGATGTCTAAAAAGATTATTATGGTTGTAATGTACACACAAGACATTTTCTGGATGTATCACTGAGTGGTGGGCTCACTGTGCCACGGGCCAGGCGTACCCTGGAGGGGCGTGACAAAGTGTCTACCAGGTCTTCACTGAGGTTTCTTTTGGTGAGGATAGGCTGGCCTACAGGTAGATACCAGGTACCATTCCAGGACAGTCCCTGGGTCTGCAGCAGCTGACCGGAGCGTCCAAGGCACGAGTACGAGGCACAGGAGGGTGTGACAAAAGAGTAGACAGTCCGAGGTCAGGGCTGGCAGCATGGGTTCACAAAACAAGAGTCAGGGAAGGAGAAGTCAAACAGAACGGGTAATGTTGTGAATTCTGTGATCAAGCTCCCTCCTGTGGTCATGAGTGGTACTTCGGCTGGTTCTGTGTATGAGCTTCCTCTGGTGGATGTGAGTGGGGTTATGGTCAGGAAGATAATTCCTGGGTCTTTGCCTCTGATGTTCATGCTGCCGATCTGGTTCGTGCCTTTCATTTGGCTCATCCTGGTCGGCCTGGGGGCTCTGGTGAGGGTTCGGTGACCCCTCCTCAAGGGGGGGGGGGTACTGTTGTGAATTCTGTGGTCAAGCTCCCTCCTGTGGTCATGAGTGGTACTTCGGCTGGTTCTGTCTATGAGCTTCCTCTGGTGGATGTGAGTGGGGCTGCGGTTTCTGAGTTCCCTTCCTCAGGTGACGAGGTTAAGTCATTAGGTGCTGCTCTATTTAACTCCACCTAGTTCTTTGTTCCTGGCCTCCAGTCAATGTTCCAGTATTGGTCTTGCTCTTTCCTGGATCGTCTTGTGGCCTGTCTGCCCTGCATAAGCTAAGTTCTGCTTGTGTTACTTTTGTTTGCTATTTTTTCTGTCCAGCTTGCTATATTGGTTTTTCTTGCTTGCTGGAAGCTCTGGGACGCAGAGGGAGCACCTCCGTGCCGTTAGTCGGTACGGAGGGTCTTTTTGCGCCCTCTGCGTGGTTGTTTGTAGGTTTTTGTGCTGACCGCAAAGCTATCTTTACTATCCTCGGTCTATTCAGTAAGTCGGGCCTCACTTTGCTAAAACCTATTTCATCTCTGTGTTTGTATTTTCATCTTCACTCACAGTCATTATATGTGGGGGGCTGCCTTTTCCTTTGGGGAATTTCTCTGAGGCAAGGTAGGCTTATTTTTCTATCTTCAGGGCTAGCTAGTTTCTCAGGCTGTGCCCGAGGCGCCTAGGTCTGGTCAGGAGCGCTCCACGGCTACCTCTAGTGTGGTGTGATAGGATTAGGGATTGCGGTCAGCAGAGTTCCCACGTCTCAGAGCTCGTCCTATGTTATTAGTAACTATCAGGTCACTTTGTGTGCTCTTAACCACCAGGTCCATTGTGTCTCTGAATCACCAGTTCATAACAGGGTAAACAGGCTGGATTGATGACGAGAAACAGAATATAGAGAAATGCATAAACCGGTAATAGGAGGCTAGGAACCAACGTTCAGGAGAGAAGTGGTGGGAGGAGCTGCTTAATATAGGGCCTGCTGTCTGCAGGGCACAGCCGAATTAAATTTCTTCAGAGACTGGTCAATCCCACCAAGACTAAATGGAAACCACCTCAGATGCAGCAGTGCTGAGGAGTGCTGCAAGAAGCAAACTAACTCAGTGGAGAGGAGAAGCTGCACGGTGAGTAGAGTGGTGCTGAGGAGGCATGCGAGTTACCGCTGTGACACTGACTGTAATGGAGCCGTAAAGAAAATACAAATTTTACGATATTTAGTTCTAAACTTGTCAACTTCTTTGGTTGCTGTATGCAAGGAAAAAGATCTCACCGTCTGAGGATAAAACGTTTTTCTCTGTAGTCACACCTTTTCCTGGTCTTTCCCTTTCCATGCATTTTGGTGTGGATGAAGCTCTTGGAGATTTGCCAACTCCCCCCTCCCCCCCCAAAAAAAAAAAAAAAAAAAATCCCACCTTTTCTGAGAACTTCTCAGATGTTCTAGAACACTTGAGAACCCTACTAATTGCTTGAGAAGAGGAGTAATCTGAAGTTCTGGGGCCTGAGGAATGAGGGTCAAAATGCACAAATTATCACATAGAATTGAGGGTTTTGGCATTTATTTGTGGTCGCTCTAAATATAACCATATGTGATTCATAGGGTACATCAGTTATATACAGAAACAGCTAAAGAGGATGGCTCATGAACTAAGTACATTTTAATTAATAAATCTTGGAATTATAATAAGTTCCACAATTGGATGTATTAAGAAAAAAATGTTCCTGTGCTGAGATAATCTTATAAATGTACCATTGCTATGTACTGTTATACTGTATGCTGTGTCCAGCCATGCAGAACTTCTACGTTTGTGTAAGGTAACACAGTTTGTCTGTTTTATCACAGTAGTGAGAGTTTCTGCCTTGTCACTACAAGTTATGTGAGCTCTATATAAATCAAGTCAATTACATATGAGCTCAGAAGCCACTGGAGCTCCTATGTCACTGGCTTGATTTATGATGCGCTCCAAGGGCTGGAGAAACACTCGCTCCTGTGATAAAACAGGCAAGGAATTGTGTTACCTGAGAAAGTAAGAGCTGCAAGACAGTGCCTGCTGTTTTGCCTGCATACTCACGCAGGGACTTGTGCTTCCCTCAATGGCCAGGAGTTATGGCATGGCATGTGCCAAGAATGAACTGGAGCTGCTCTAGATTGTCAAACACAGCCATTACACAGTACATAGCAGGGTCACAGGTACAAGATTATCTAAGCACAGGAACATTATTTTTAACACATCCAATAATGGAACTTATTATTATTCAACAATCTATTGACTACAATGTACTTTGTTCATGGGACAACCTCTTTAAATAAGTTCTTTATTGCACACACTGTGCTTCTACATGGGACTCTAGGAAAGCTTCCTGTGGTTTTGTACAAATTAATATGTTCTGATATCGATTAAGCAAAAGGCAGGCAAATAGACTGGGGAAAATCAGGGGTGTGGAAGTCACTTACATGCAATTACAATATAAATCCCCCAATAAAGTGATTTTTAAAATTTCATAACTTCAGGCTGGACAAAATTGTATAAAAAAGAAAGTTCAGTTACTCTTTAAAGGAAATCTGTTAGCTCTCACTACCCTCCCCCCCCCCCAAACTGACTACATCTGTGTGTAGGTTTTAAGAATACAACTGAATCCATCCAAGTAAGGCTGGTTTCACATTTGCAGATGGAGGTGTTGAGGAGGGCTGCGTAAGTCCTCCATGAAGCTCCGCCCACCGCCGCACCTCCTCCAGTCAGCTCCGTCTACGTCTGCATGCGACGTGCGTACCCTATCTTTACCATTATGTATGCAGGCCATGCCGATGTATGTGGATGTCTCCGCATGCGTGCTTTTGACGGTGCGGTGACCTGCGCTGAACGCAATAAGTTTCATTTTGGTGCGGTCGCCACACCGTCAATACCACGCATGTGGAGGCATCCGCATACATCGGCATGGCCTGCATACCTAACGGTAAAGATAGGGTACGCACGCCGCATGCCGACGTAGGCGGAGCTGATTGGAGGAGGTGCGACGGTGGGCGGAGCTTCACGGAGGACATACGCAGCCCTCCGCAGAACCTTCATCCGCAAATATAAAACCAGCCTTAGAAGTGATATGCAAATGAGGTTGTAAGTGCTCGGGGGGGGGGGGGGGGGGGAGCAGCTGTCAGCCTAAGGCCGGCGTCACACTAGCAAGTTTTATGGACGTATGAGCGCAGAAAATACGTCCAGAAAATACGCATTGCACACGGCCCAATGATTCTCTATGGGGCAGCTCCTATCTGCCATATGTGACGCCCGAGAGACCGGGGTACCCAGCACCGGACCAATGGGGTCTGTCTCTTGAGGGGGATGTCACGGGTGGCTTGACCCGGTGCTGTGGCCTCAGGCAATGCACAGTGTAAAGGGTATCGTGAGGGAACAGGCACTTACTTGATCAGCAGCAGGTTCTCCCAGCGGTGATGATCCCAATCCTGGATAGATGGCTATTGTCCAAATGAAAGACTGAGGCACTGAAACGTTTAACCAGTTTACTTTAACAAAAAAGGATTTACAACCAATCCTGTCACCGGAGTCTGTATGGGAACTCTGAGTTACTTTGACCCTGCCGGGGTCTTCGCCACTTATTGTACGCAATTTCTGTGTGGCCCTGCTGCTGTATGTTAACTGGCTGCCGGCCCAATCTGTCCCCTCCGGGTCCTGGTTCGACGGGCAACCCGAGTCCTTTTATCGGCTTACCCCCTCCGGGAGTACCGCTGAACTCTGTGTCTGTTGCTGCGTCCGACCCTAGTGAAGCTGATATCACCTCACGTTTTTCCGGTTGCTGTATTATATGTAATGAATACAGCCACGGATCCGGTATCCGTCTTTGCGCCTGTTCTGGGTAGTGATTAATGCTACCCGGTTCTCACAATGTCCTTTTTCTCTATCCCTCTTCTCCTCAGGCCGGTGATTTGGGCCTGGAAACCGTCATAGGGCTGTTAGAAATTCAGCTGTATGACCTCTCACTTTCAGCTCCTTAGCCCAACTGCCCAACTGCCAGCTCTTCTCTCAGACCAGAATGGATCAAGGGGAGTCTCTGGAGCTCCCCCTTCTGGCCGGAGGAGGTAGTGCAGTCTTGCTATTTTAGTATTTGTATTCAGTGTCAGTAACTATATTTGTGGCAAATACCTCTAGGGGTGCCACATTCCCCCTTAGTTAAGAACAGTACTCCGGGACTGTGGGACGATAACATTTTGAAATAACAATTAATATGTACAGAGTCTTAAAAATGAAAAGTTACAAAAACCACTCAAGGAAACAAAAATAGAGTTCTGTAAAAAGTCACTTCAAATAGCGTCCATTAATACAGTTCTATCCTTGAAGGTACTAGGAAAGGCACTGCACTTTGTGTCCAAGAATTTAGTTCCATTTTTCCAACGGAGTTATCAATATAACGTCTAAAGAAAGTTCAAAAAGAGCAAAAAGCAAAGTTCAAAAAGCAGTCTTTCAGGAGCTTTGATTTAGTGCCTCCGGGCTGATAAAAAGTTCAAGAATATGCAAGAAGTTCATACAGACAAGTCTCTGTAGGTACTGGGCTTAAACGTTGCAGAATGATAACAATGACTATAGTTTTATAGTTGGTAATCTGCATACCTGGCCGGTAATTGACCCTGGGTACTACGCTGTGATCTACGTAACAGCGGTATCTCTCCATGTGGTGTACTACTGTCTACTGCGGATGTAGTATCTGCCCGCTCTGCTAAAGATAATTCCACGACTATGGAGTTGGCAAGTCCACCGTGAATGGGATCACTCTGATCAGGAATCTGTTCTTCCTGGCCTGGAATCTCCTGTAGTACGGGGTCAGCCTCTTCCTGTCTTGGGACTTCTGGTATTGGGTTCGGTGTTGGGTAAAAGGCCACCATGGGAACCACTACTGCACCATGGTATGTTAGTAGGGTTTTGGGAAAGTCTCCTATGCAGGTGTGATACATTTCCTCTTCTTTTTCCTTTACTGGTTGGACCTGCATGGGTTGAATAACTTCTGGTTCTGGCTGGACAACTTCTGTCTCTTTCAATGCTTCCGGACATAATTTAAGATTGTCTCTTGACACTAGTACAGATGATAAGCCCCTGTTTTTGCTAATGAGACACATTTTAGGATTATCCATTCTTGTTGGTAAAACTGTGTAGGGTACGGCTTCCCACTGATTGTCTAGTTTATTGGTTCGACGATTTCTCTTGAGCACTTGGTCACCCGGTCTTAATGGGGTCGCTAGAGCATTCTGGTTGAAAGTTCGCTCTTGTCTTTCTCTAGTTTGCTGAAGGCTTCTTTCCACACTCTCTTGCACTTGGCGATACTGCTTTTGCCGTATGATATCCCAATTGGAGTCTTGGACTTCTGCGTCTGGTTTCAGAATTCCCATTTCTAGATCGATTGGTAATTGGCCGGGTCTTGCACGCATAAGGTAAGCTGGGGTGCAATTGGTGGAACTCACCGGGACATGATTATACAGATCCACCAAGTCAGGCAATTTCTCTGGCCATTGATTCCTTTCTGTCTCAGGTAAAGTCTTTAGTAGGTCTATTACAATATGGTTCATCTTCTCGCATAAGCCGTTTGTTTGTGGATGATAGGCCGTCGTCCGGATCTTTTTGCAACCATACATATTACAGAATTCTCTGAAGATCTCTGATTCAAAGGCTGTACCTTGGTCGGTGAGAACCTGTTCCGGATATCCATGGGGTCTACAAAAGTACGTCTGGAACTCTTTGGCTGCTGTTTTTGCTGTCAGATCTTTTACGGGTACTACTACAAAGAAGCGCAAATAATGGTCCACGATGGTCAAGGCATAGACATAGCCGGACCGGCTTGGTATTAACTTCACGTGGTCTATGGCTACAAGTTCAAGTGGTTGTTTGGTGATTATGGGCTGCAGTGGTGCTCTTTGGTTCTTTTGATCGTTTCTTCTGAGGTTGCACGGGCCACAATTTCTGCACCACTGTTCGATTGATTTTCTCATCCCGACCCAATAAAATCTTTCTCTTAGAAGTACTTCTAACTTTTTCCAACCGAAGTGACCAGCACCATTATGGTAAGCTTCGAGGACCATCTTCACATCTTGTTTAGGCACGATAATCTGCCAAACCAATTCATGTGTTTTCGGATTGGTGTACCTTCTACAGAGCTTCCCTTGATACAGGAACATTTTGCCTCTCTCTTTCCAGAGTTGATGCGTCTTTTCTGGGGCATCCTCATCAGGATATGCACTTTGCTCAGTTAACAGTTCCTTCACCAACTTCACAGCCGGATTGCTGTCTTGGGTGTCAGCCCATCTATGGTGTGCTAACGGATTAAAATTCACCTCTTGTTGTTTCTGATAGGTACTTGACTGATGATGTTTCGCCTTGGGATGATGGAAGGCTGGTAGTTCAATTTCTTCAAGCTCCCCCGTTTCCTCTTCTACATCTCTCAAGTGTGGCATCCGGGATAGGGCATCGGCATTTCCATTCTTGCGACCTGCTCGATACTTGATCTTGAAGTTGTAATTAGATAACCGGGCTATCCATCGCTGTTCTAACGCACCTAATTTGGCTGTGTCCAGGTGGGTCAACGGATTGTTGTCAGTATAGACAATAAATTCTGCAGCAGCCAGATAGTGTTTGAAACGTTCAGTCACAGCCCAAACTACTGCCAGTAGTTCCAATTTGAAGGAGCTATAATTTTCTGGATTTCTTTCAGTAGGCCGGAGCTTTCTACTTGCAAAGGCGATGACTTTCTCCCGACCTTCTTGCTTTTGTGACAGCACAGCTCCTAGTCCCACATTACTGGCATCGGTGTAGAGGATGAAAGGTTGATGGTAATCTGGGTATGCCAGAACCTCTTCTCCGGTTAGTGCCTTCTTTAGTTGTTCAAAGGAGTCTTCCCTTTCATCGTTCCACTGAAAAGGAGGGTTTCGGTTTGAAGGTTTCTTCGTCTGCCCTACCAAGGCGTCTTGCAAGGGTGCTGCCAATTTGGTAAGTCCTTTTATAAATCTGCGATAGTAACCCACCAATCCCAGGAATTGCCTCACTTCTTTTGCGTTGGTAGGTCTTGGCCAATCCCTTATGGCGCTTATTTTCTCGGGATCCGGTGCTACTCCCTCCGAACTCACGATGTGTCCCAGGTACTGTACCTTTGGCTTGAGAAGGTGACATTTGGATGGCTTGATTTTCATGCCATACCTGGATAAGGCTTCGAACACTTCTGCCAGGTCTATTAAGTGTTGTTCGTAAGTCTTTGAGTAGACGATCACATCATCTAGGTACAGGAGGACGGTCTCGAAGTTCTTGTGTCCGAGGCAGCATTCCATCAGCCGCTGGAAGGTACCGGATGCGTTGCAGAGTCCGAATGGCATGCGATTAAATTCACATAGACCCATTGGTGTGGTGAATGCCGTCTTTTCCTTATCTCTCTCAGCTACAGGGACTTGCCAATACCCGCTTGTTAAGTCTAAGGTGGAAAAATAATTAGCAGATTTCAAAGCAGTCAAGGACTCTTCTATCCTAGGCAAGGGGTAGGCGTCTTTATGGGTGATGTTATTAATCCGCCGATAGTCTACGCACATTCTCATGGTTCCGTCCTTTTTTTTGACAAGCACTAGAGGGGCCGCCCAGGGGCTACAGCTGTCTCTTATTACCCCGGCCTGTTTCATCTCCCTCAGCATATCTTTTGCACATTGATAGTGAGCGGGCGGTATGGGTCTATATCTTTCTTTTATTGGGGGATGGTCACTGGTGGGGATTGTGTGTTCTACCCCTTCTATCCGTCCGAAGTCCAATGGGTGTTTACTGAAGACTTGTTCATATTCCGTCACTAGCCTATACACCCCTTGTTTTTGATGGGTAGGTGTTGAATTTATGCCCACGTGTAGCTGTTGACACCAATCCTCCAATTCTCCGTCTGAGCCGTTGCCTTCCACCTGACAGGTTGGTTCTAAGGGCTCAATGGTTGTGATGGCATTGTTGTCAACAGTATATAGCTTTGCCACTGTAGCATACCTTGGCAAAGTGACCTCTTCCTCTCCACAGTTCAAAAGTCGTACCGGCACTCGTCCCCGGTGTACCTCGACTACCGCTCGTGCTGTGAGTATAGTGGGCCTGCTGTCGGTGTACACTGGTTCTATTAAGGCTTGATAATCTCGTCCCTTAGTACCAATGGCTGCTCTACACCATACCAGCATTTGTTTTTGGTGGGATTACAATAGATGTTGGATCACTTACCCTCACACTGCCGATTTCTCCACCTGCAACTTCTATCTGTTGCCTTAACATCAATACTTTTATTTCCCTTTGGAGAACTCTCTGCTGGCAGGATTGGGCAGTTTCAGCAATTTGCTGTAAGACAGAAATAACTTCGGAAAAGCAGTTCTCTAACACATTCATTCCTATCAATACAGTTGGTTCACAGTTCCGCCGGTCAACATCAACAACAATTATACCCTGTTTCTTCAATTCTACTTCACCAATCTTTATGGTCATCTCCCTGAATCCTAGTTTCGGTACCAACTTACCATAACTGGCCCATATATCTAATTCAACATCAGAGGGCCCTTTATCAATATCTGCATCAGCCCAGTACCTCTTATAAAGGATATACGGTATAGATGAAATCTGGGAACCTGTGTCCAGCAAAGCGTTGAGGGGAATTCCGTCCAGCACGATAGGGATAATGGGTCGTCCTCCGATGTACCTGTCGTGCCAGGGTGTTGGGCCTTGAAAGTTCATTCCTGCGAAGCGGCCCGCATTCACAGGGGATTCCCGTTTAAATCACAATCTCGTGCAAAGTGGCCTGGCTGCTGGCAACGGCGGCAAATGGGCTGTCCATCCGGTTGGTAGCGGTCGCGGGGTCGTCCTCTCCATGTCGGGTATCTCCGGGGTCTCATCCATGGAACATCCTCTCTACGGTTTGCGAACTCTATCTTGGGTCCTCTCATCTCCTGCATGGTTTTAGCCATTGAAGCAAAAACATCAGTTAAAGAGTCAAGCTTTTGTTGAAGAGCCTCATTAGTACTGGGCCCCAGGGGCTTAGCAATGGCCCCGGACATAGCTGATGTCACTGGCACTCCCTGTTGTTGAGGTGCCTCTGCCATAGGTTGCGCAGGATCCTGATCCCGAGGTGCCTTTGCCAGCTGGAGACGTATAGCGCTCTCCTTTAATTGAGCAAATGTCAATTCAGGGTTCTTAAAAACAAGCATGCTCACATGCCCCCGGTGAGAAGGGGTGTAGAGTCCCTCCATAAATTGATCTCTTAGCAGTTTATCCGCTCCGGTGTTAAAAATGGGTTCAGCCAGTGTAAGTGATTTAAGGGCTTCCTGCAGGTTTAAGGCAAAGTCTCTCACGCCCTCATTAACTTTTTGTTTGCAATTAAAGAATCGTATTTTAGCTTTCCTGCTGGCAGTGGTTTCAAATGTAGCTTTTAATCCAGCAAATATGCGTTCAACAGTGCCTTTTAGATCAGCTGCCCATGCTGTGACTTCTCGCTTAGCATGGCAACTTAACTGCATCATCAGGAGACTAACACGCTGAACTTCACCCACGGGGAACATGTTAAAATGGGCCAGCATCTTTTCTCTGAAATCGTCAAGGGTATTAGGCTCACCTTCATACATTGGAAGCCACGGGCCACCTGGGGTATATGGCATCAGCACCGGCATGATGGGCGCCACTCCTTGCACTGCTGCGCTACCAGACGCTCTATCGACACTCTGTCTTTCAGCTGCATTAGCGCCGCCGGGTGCTGCGGCGTCTCCGTGCTGCGACATACTGTGCCCCCTTAGTTAATCCGGACCCTTCCGGTCCTCCGCTTCCGTCGGGATAGTGTAGATTCGTTCTGCTGTGCAGCAGGATTGGTTTTCTCCTTGCTCTGATGTCAGAGCGCTCAGCTTGGTGCCGCCCACAATGGCACGCCCCCTGCTGCTCCCGCCCGCCGCGCGCTCTGTAATGGCGGATTCTGAAGTTTTTCAGTTAGACTGGGGCTCAGGTAATGGCGTAGCTCAATTAACAGTCTCGCGCCTAACGGTTATGAGGCGATTACCTCAGGGGATGGCGGCCATCTTTACTCCATTATAACCAATGGGGAAAAGTCACTTTCAATAGTTTTTAATGGGAAATGGAATTTTCTTTAATAAAGTCAATTTTCACAATTTTTCATCCAAGTTTTCAAAGTTTTGGGCTCCAATCACGGCACACAATACCCGGTATATGGGCTGGCTCTATCCTGTTTGTGACGCCAATTGTGACGCCCGAGAGACCGGGGTACCCAGCACCAGACCAATGGGGTCTGTCTCTTGAGGGGGATGTCACGGGTGGCTTGACCCGGTGCTGTGGCCACAGGCAATGCACAGTGTAAAGGGTATCGTGAGGGAACAGGCACTTACTTGATCAGCAGCAGGTTCTCCCAGCGGCGATGATCCCAATCCTGGATAGATGGCTATTGTCCAAATGAAAGACTGAGGCACTGAAACGTTTAACCAGTTTACTTTAACAAAAAAGGATTTACAACCAGTCCTGTCACCGGAGTCTGTATGGGAACTCTGAGTTACTTTGACCCTGCCAGGGTCTTCGCCACTTATTGTACGCAATTTCTGTGTGGCCCTGCTGCTGTATGTGAACTGGCTGCCAGCCCAATCTGTCCCCTCCGGGTCCTGGTTCGACGGGCAACCCGAGTCCTTTTATCGGCTTACCCCCTCCAGGAGTACCGCTGAACTCTGTGTCTGTTGCTGCGTCCGACCCTAGTGAAGCTGATATCACCTCACGTTTTTCCGGTTGCTGTATTATATGTAATGAATACAGCCACGGATCCGGTATCCGTCTTTGCGCCTGTTCTGGGTAGTGATTAATGCTACCCGGTTCTCACAATGTCCTTTTTCTCTATCCCTCTTCTCCTCAGGCCGGTGATTTGGGCCTGGAAACCATCATAGGGCTGTTAGAAATTCAGCTGTATGACCTCTCACTTTCAGCTCCTTAGCCCAACTGCCCAACTGCCAGCTCTTCTCTCAGACCAGAATGGATCAAGGGGAGTCTCTGGAGCTCCCCCTTCTGGCCGGAGCAGGTAGTGCAGTCTTGCTATTTTAGTATTTGTATTCAGTGTCAGTAACTATATTTGTGGCAAATACCTCTAGGGGTGCCACACATATATTACGCATCCGTAATATACGGTATGTTACAGGCGTAGAAAATCGCAGCATGCTGCGTTTGTCAGCGTATTGCGCAAAAAATACGCCAATGAAAGTCTATAGGGGCAAGAAAATTACGGATTACACACGGACCATGCGTGTGACTTGCGAGAGATACGCAGCGGTGTTCTATAGAAAAGCCGGCAATTCAGCGCGGTGTACAGTAAAATCACACTGACAGAATAGAATAGGTAGAATAAATGTGTACACATAGAACAGGTATATATATGTGCATATATATATATATATATATATATATATATGTATATACTAGATGGTAGCCCGATTTTAACGCATCGGGTTTTCTAGAATATGTATGTAGTTTATTTATGAAGATTTTAGAATAATACATTGAATACACAGGATCTGGCCAGCCGCAACCAATTAGCGAAGCGTGGTTCCCGCGCCAATTCTCGGGCGGACTGCGCCTGTCGCTGATTGTTCACGGCCGTCCACATAGTATATAGCACAGCCACGTAGTATATAACAGCCCACATAGTAAATAGCACAGCCACGTAGTATATTGCACAGCCACATAGTATATAGCAGAGCCACGTAGTATATAGCACAGCCACATAGTATATTGCCCAGCCACATAGTATATAGCACAGCCACATAGTATATAGCACAGCCCACGGAGTATGTAGCACAGCCCACAGAGTATATAGCAGAACCACGTAGTATATAACACAGCCATGTAGTATATAACACAGCCCACGGAGTATATAGAACAGCCACATAGTATAGAGCACAGCCCACAGAGTGTATAACAGCCCACATAGCATATAACACAGCTCACGTAGTATATAACAGTCCACACACGTAGTGTATAACACAAGCCATGTAGTGTATAACACAGGCCACATAGTGTATAACACAGGCCGCATAATGTATAGCACAGCCCACATAGTAAATTGCACAGCCCAAGTAGTACATTGCACAGCCCACGTAGTACATTGCACAGCCCACGTAGTACATTTTACAGCCCACGCAGTATATTGCACAGCCCATGCAGTATATTGCACAGCCCACACAGTATATTGCGCAGCCCGTGTAGTATATTGTGCAGCCCGAGTAGTATATTGCACAGCCCGTGTAGTATATTGCCCAACCCGCGTAGTATATTGCACAGCCCGCGTAGTATATTGCCCAGCCCGCGTAGTATATTGCCCAGCCCACATAGTGTATTGCACAGCCCACGCAGTATATAGCAATGTCGGCATCATATTCCTGTTAAAAAAAAGAATTAAAAAAATAGTTATATACTCACCTTCCGTTGGCCCCCGGATCCAGGAAGCATTTACCGATGCTCCTCGCTTGCTCCGGTCTCAAGAGTGCATTGTGGTCTCGCGAGATGATGACGTTGCGGTGTCGCGAGACTGATACGTCATCATCTTGCGAGATCGCAATGCATGGAGCAGCATCAATAGTAAAAACTTGGTCACACAGGGTTAATAGCAGCGTTAATGGAGTGCGTAACATCGCGGCATAACGCGGCCCGTTAGCACTGCCATCAACGCTGTGTGAGCACTGACTGGAGGGGAGTATGGAGCGGGCACTGACTGCGGGGAGGAAGGAGCGGCCATGTTGCCACTGGACTGTGCCCATCGCTGATTGGTCGTGGCAATGGTCATGGGCGTTTTTCCACGACCAATGAGCGACTTGGATTTCCATGACAGACATAGGCCGCGACCAATGAATATCCGTGACAGACAGACAGAAAGACGGAAGTGACCCTTAGACAATTATATAGCAGATATGTCAGTGAGACACACTATATATATATATATATATATATATATATTTATATATTTCATACAGCGCTAGATAGCAGAAAAGTCGGTAATTCAATTGCCGGCTTTTGCGGTCTCCTTCACAAACCCGACAGGTTATGAGACATGGTTTAGATACAGTAAACCATCTAATATCCCTTCTTTTATTACATATTCCTCTTTAGTAATGTAAGAAGTGTCTTGGTGTCAAATTTGGGGTCTCTAGCTGTTAATTTAAAGGGTTAAATCCCGGAAAAAATTGGCGTGGGCTCCCGCACAATTTTCTCTGCTGGAGTGGGAAAGCCAGTGACTGAGGGCAGATATTAATAGCCTGGAGAGGGTCCATGGTTATTGCCCCCCCCCCCCTCCTGGATAAAAACATCTGCCCCCAGCCACCCCAGAAAAGGCACATCTGGAAGATGCGCCTTTTCTGGCACTTGGCCACTCTCTTCCCACTCCCCTGTAGTAGTGGGATATGGGATAATGAGGGTTTAATGTCACCTTGCTATTGTAAGGTGACATTAAGCCAGGTTAATAATGGAGAGGCATCAATTATGACACCCATCTATTATTAATCCAATAGTACGAAATGGTTAATAAAACACACACATTATTAAAAAGTATTTTAATGAAATAAAGACACATGGTGTTTTAATATTTTATTCTACTCTTAATCCACCTGAAGACCCTTGTCACCTGAAACAAAGTTAAAAAACAAACAACAATATTCCATACCTTCCGTCATTACAGTCTTGTCCCACGCTGAAAATCCATTTGAAGGGGTTAAATCTTTTACACCCAGGAGCTCTGCTAATGCAGCTGTGCTCCTGTCTGTAAAACTTGGTGAATGAATGGAATGCAGGGGAATGTACTGTAGTTAACTGTCGCGGTGAGGTGCCCTCTGCTGGATAAACTCATATGAACTCGAGCCTGGGAACTTTTCAGAATATTTTCCCAGAATATTATGATGAGCTGTTAGGCTGGGTTCACATTGCGTTAAGTGCACTAACGCTATGTAACGGATGCGTTAGCGCACCCATTGACTGCCATTATGTAGCGCATCGCTAACGCATGTCATAATCGGCATGCGTTAGTGATGTGCCGTCATTCTGTGATGGACCCTCGGACGCAGTCTGCAGCGTTTTCGGGTCCCTTACCGCTAGCACAGATAGAGCATCTGCGCTAGAGCGATCGTATAAACGAGATCTTTTTCAGCACTTGCGTTAACGCAGTCCGATAGCGTATGCCCTGAACGGACTGCACTTAATGCAATGTGAACCTAGCCTTGGACTGCAAAGGCCCCATATACTGTTCTTGTGCAGAGGTCCTCTCCTGCCCTTGTCTACCAGTGGCTTCATTCAATGTGTAGTGGCTGCAGCCAAGGACTGCAGCTCAGTTACTTTTCACTTGAATAATATCTGAGCTGCAGATTCAACAGGGGCCACTACACATTTCAGGGGCCATGCTATTCTGACTCCGATCACTGATTACATCCGGCCTCCACCAGAGTTGACCATGGCTGTTTAGTGGGGTACTGGATATCAGACCCCTAGCTACCAATTCGAAAGGGAGGTCATCAATATCACAAGTCTCCATTTCCGGTCTCATTAATTTGATATACAGATATTAGACGCACGACCTTGTGAATTGCTGCATTGACTAATAACACGATTCTGGGCCTTTAATAAATCCTTTGGGCTACATTTACATCTACATTGGTGGTTTCCCGTTCCACTCTGCAAGAATATCACAACATGCAGCACAAGTGAAATCGGGTGAGGTCCTAGCAATGGAGGTCCAGTAGGCACCATTAGGATCTGGCAAGCAGTGGAGAGGGCAGCACGGTGGCTCAGTGGTTAGCACTGCAGCGCTGGGGTCCTGGGTGCAAATCCCACCAAGGACAGCATCTGCAAGGAGTTTGTATGTTCTCCCCATGTTTGTGTGGGTTTCCTCCGGGTTCTCCAAAGACATACTGCTAGGGAATGTAGAGTGTGAGCCCCGATGGTGACAGTGATAATAAGGCTACTTTCACACTAGCGTCGGAATCTCCCCGTCGCAATGCGTCGGGCAGAGATTCCGACGCTAGCGTTTGACGCACTGCACAACGGGTGCAGCGGATGCATTTCTCCGGCGCATCCGCTGCCCCATTGTAAGGTGCGGGGAGGTGGGGGCGGAGTTCCGGCCGCGCATACGCGGTCGGAAAAAGCGGTCCGTCAGGAGCAAAAAACGTTACATGTAACGTTTTTTGCTCCCGGCTGTCCGCCACAACCGTCGCATGACTGTTGCGACGCGTCGCAATGCGTCGCTAATGTTAATCTATGGGGCAAAAACGCATCCTGCAAACAACTTTGCAGGATGCGTTTTTTGCCATAAACGACGCATTGCGACGTCTGGCAAAAAACGCCAGTGTGAAAGTAGCCTAAGGTGCTGCAGCGTTAATGGCGCTATATAAGTGATATATAATAATGCGCCCACTTTGCATGGATATTAAAATGTCGCAAAGTCTATTTTCACAAATTCCCATAGCAATGAAGGCCTTGTTTTGACACTAAAGGCCATACTATAGCGGTCAGCCCTGTGGTGGTCTGCGCCCCGTCACCCCAGAGAGCCCTAGACTGAAGCTGCTAATGTCACGTCAGGCTTCCTTCCTGGCAGACTGTGCGCGGAGGGCAGCAGCCGGGCAGCCCTGCCATCTCCAGGCGGTCCATGCACCGGGCAGCTGTGGGTGTAGCCTCCTACTCCTCAGGGTGGGAGCAGGGAGGGGTTCACGAGGAAAAAGAGGGGATTTCGGACAGCGGCGGCCGCTCTGCAGAGATAGATACGGGCCGATGTGTGGTGGATTCTTCCGTGAGCAGCCCCCCGCCACTCCCCGGCCCCAATAACGGAGCCGCATCGTGCTGTGGAGGCGTCCCGACCGCGGAGTGAGCGCTGAATCCCGGGCACAGCGCCGGCGGCCGGCGGCAGCCCCCCAGGCTGGGGCCCCCCAGTAACTCGATGCACGCTGCTAATGCTCCCAGTATATTGTCCTCTCTTGTTTATGAAGCCTCCACCCACTGGCCCACCCTAGCTTTAGCAGATCACGTGATCCCGGTAAGTCATTTGCAAGTACAACAGTTCTCTGTGTGCCCCCATTCATTTCCTGAGAAGTGCATTGAGCTGCAGCTGTGTGTATGTGTGTGTGTGAGGAAGGCGCAGACAGGGGACCATACAGGGGACCATAGGCACCTCACACCCTTCCTACTGCTCTGCAGCTTCTACTCAGGTCTGTGACTCTTCCATTTCTTACCAGCATTTCCATCTGTGCCCAAGACAGGCAGCTTCCATGTTCTCCATTGCTGTGTCACCATCGCCAATCCTCCCTGATCACTGTGGGGGTCTCATAGCCTGAACTTGCAGATCTGGCCATTTGCACCTCATCATTGGGGGCTTGTGTAGCCCTGGCCCTGACATGTCTCCTCCCTGAGCACTGTGGGGGTCTCATAGCCTGAACTTGCAGATCTGGTCATTTGTACCCCATCATTGGGGGGTTGTGTGGCCCTGACATGTCTCCTCCCTGAGCACTGTGGGGGTCTCATAGCCTGAACTTGCAGATCTGGTCATTTGCATCCCATCATTGGGGGGCTGTGTAGCCCTGACATGTCTCCTCCCTGGTGCTGATCACTGTGGGGGTCTCATAGCCTGAACTTGCAGATCTGGTCATTTGCATCCCATCATTGGGGGGCTGTGTAGCCCTGACATGTCTCCTCCCTGGTGCTGATCACTGTGGGGGTCTCATAGCCTGAACTTGCAGATCTGGCCATTTGCATCCCATCATTGGGGGGCTGTGTAGCCCTGACATGTCTCCTCTCTGGTGCTGATCACTGTGGGGGTCTCATAGCGTGAACTTGCAGATCTGGTCATTTGTACCCCATCATTGGGGGCTTGTGTAGCCATGGCCCTGACATGTCTCCTCCCTGGTGCTGATCACTGTGGGGGTCTCCTAGCCTGAACTTGCAGATCTGGTCATTTGCACCTCATCATTGGGGGCTTGTGTAGCCCTGGCGCTGACATCTAAGTGTCTGGGAGGGCTTAGGACTTTCTTGTTGTGTTTTGGCAGAAAGTGCAATGGCCTGCTTGTCATCAGCACCCCCACCCCCAGCCATCATTGTCTGCATGGTGATGATGTGCTCCTGTCACTTGCCCCATGAAAGTATTCGGCCTATGGCAGTCATTATCAGTGGAGGTGGGCTGCAGCTGACAGCTCCTAAGTTTGCACCATTCAAAGAGCAGCTGCTGTCCTGGGTCTGTACTGAGACCACCGAGGACTGACCCCTGACATGAGCTGCTGGCAATGTGCACCTGATCCGGGCTCTTCCTTTGTGTGCACTGAGGCTAGCCTGTGTCAGGGCTGCAATAAATGCTGCACCCTGTGGATGGAGGCTAAGCATTACCATTGTGTCCATGTCTGTGCAATAACAAACAAGGCAGCGATCAGCTGTCAGTGGCAATATGTATATTAATGCGTAGCGGGGAAATAATAAATGCTATGTAATATAGGGAATGTACAGTTTAGTATTCTGGCATCATAATGATCACCAGTGGCCAGCCTACAACAATGACCCCCCAATGTGGTGACATCATGATTATCATTTCTAGTAATAAGCCAAGGACCTGTTTTCCAGTTCTTGGGAAGTTGTTGGGTTTGTTTCGCTTTGTAAACGAATGACGTAATGTCAAAGTTAGAAAGAAAAAAGGCTGAACATTTTGGGGAGTGATGAGCCCCCCATGTATTGTGTACCATGTACAAAGAGCCATTCCAAGGCAATGGGCAGCATTCTAGGCTAGCCCTGCTACATGGCTCCGGCTGATCACCTTAGTGTTAGCTGCTTATAGTCAGCTGCTAAAAGCTGTGTTCAGTGGGAGGCATTAGCACAGGCAGGGGCTGTAATCTGGATAAAGGCACATTTAGCATAGCTGCTTGCTGGGAGATATGTAGTGTATTTAGTGGTCCTGACTAATGATGTGTTTAGCACCAATAGCCATCATCTGCCATCCAGGCATGTGCAGTGCTAGTCCCAGCTCAGACATCTGTCAGTCAGGAGACGTCACCGCTCCATGGCGACTTGTGCACCCCTCTTCTGCCCGCTTCTTGCTCTATGTCGTCATGGATTTGTTCCTATATCTGGATGTAGCGCATTCTACTGCATGCACTGCAGACATGAAAATAAAATCCAATATTGGGACTATTTTACCAGCAACGTGTTTTTGTTTACAAGATATGGCGGCTTTTAATAGGAAAGTTCTCCAGAATAATTTTTTTCGAGTGCAGAATTCTGGCATTTTTGTGTCTATTGGGAGGAGTTCCCCATCTCTATAGATGTGTCATGTTTTACTTTAGAAATCCAATAATGATTCTTCTGAATGCAAACTGTAACACTTCAAGGGAAACATAATGACAGACGTTGGTTTAATTTTAACCCTGTGTAAACGAAGCCTGGGGAGAGTCCAGCCCTCTGGAGTTTGTTGGGTGTATCAGCTACACTGTACGGACATCAGATTATGTATTGATCAAAATGAAATAATAATTCTGCCATTTATTTTTTTTAAACTTTACATTTTGATTCCATTGTACCGTTTCGCCATCTAGTGCATCTATTGCCCATGAGACCATTTCTGTAAAATCCTGCGGGGCATTTGGAGGAAATGAAACCCCTGCACCAGCCCCTTCTTTCTCCCCAGGCTGTTTTATGATCAGAGATTTTTTTTTCTATACTATGTTGTGCATAAATATGTGATTCTTCAGAATTTCTTTTAGTATTTGCCTGATGAAGAGACCTGTGTAGTCTTGAAAGCTTGCAATTTGTTACCATCTTTTCAGTTAGCCATTAAAAGGTATCAACCACTGAGGACTCTCACTTCTAAATATTTTTCTATATCTTTCCTGTATCCGAGTGTCTACAGACAGTCAGCACAATACAGGCTGTCAGAAATGGCAGCTTGCAGTGTGCTGTAACATAACTGCAGGAAATGTGAGTGTCCCGCCACAGCTTGCAGGTTTTATTGCAAAATTCTTCCATCTGATTACTGCAACTTTTCATTCTCCAGTATGTCTTACATTATGTAAAAATTAGGAATAAGATCGTCGTATCACGAATGGAGTGGACTCAGGTTAAGTTCCTACAATGAATTTTAACCCCTTCACGACCTTGGGGGCTTTCCATTTTTTCCGTTTCTTTTTTTTTGGTCAATATGGCCATGTGAGGGCTTATTTTTTTGCAGAACAAGTTGTACTTTTTAACGACACCATTGGTTTTATCATATAGTGTACTGGAAAACCGGAAAACAATTCAATGTGCTATGAAATTGCAAAAAAGTGTAATTCCACAATTGTTTTCTTTTTTTTTTACCATGTTAACTAAATGCAAAAACTGACCTGCCATTATGATTCTCCAGGTCATTATGAGTTCACAGATACCAAACATGTCTAGGTTCTGTTTTTTTAAGTGGTGTTTTTTAAGTTTGACCAAAAAAAAGCGACACTTTTTTTGAGACTCGTACTGTCTCTGTTTTTCAGGATCTGGGGCTGAGTGAAGGCTTTTTTGCACATGGAGCTGAAGTTTTTATTGATATCATTTTGGTGTAGATATGATGTTTTGATCGCCTGTTATTGCATTTTATAGCAATTTTGGGCAACAAAAAAAAAACGGAATTCTGTTTTTTTCTCGTACGCCATTTACAGATCAGATTAATTCTTTTTATATTTTGATGGGGCATTTTATATTTTGAAAAACATTTTTTTTTTTACTTTTCACTGGCTTCAATAGTCTCCATGGGAGACTAGAAGCTGCAATCATCTGATTGCTTGTGCTACACAGAGCAAGGCTTTAGTTGAAATGATGATCTGCTATGAGCGCCGCCCTGTGGCTGGCAATGACAATCATAGGGGTCCCCTGCAGACCCTGGGTTCTCATGCCAACCCATCAGCGAACCATTGTCATGTGACATGGGCTCCGATGGACGGGGTTTGTGACATGCTTCTGGCACATGCATGTTAAATGCCGCTGTTACCGACAACATCATTTGACATGTTAACAGCCGCGGGTGGATCACTATTCGCTGTTAGGGGCACATGGTAGCTGATGAAATCAGCTGACAAATGCCGGAAAACATGCGGGCTCAGCGCCGGAGCCTGAATGGAGTGTGGGAAGTACCTATACGTCATAGGTCATGAAGGGGTTAAAGGGAACCTGTCACCCCCTCAGGCGTTTGTAACTAAGGCCGGTTTCACACGTCAGTGGCTCCGGTACGTGAGGTGACAGTTTCCTCACGTACCGGAGACACTGACTCACGTAGACACATTAAAATCAATGTGTCTCTACACATGTCAGTGTGTTTTCACGGACCGTGTGTCCGTTTGAAAAACACGGAGACATGTCAGTGGTTGTGGGAACACACGGATCACACGGACCCATTAAAGTCAATGGTTCCGTGTAAATACGTACCGCACACGGATGTTGTCCGTGTGCAGTCCGTGTGCCATGCAGGAGACAGTGCTACAGTTAAGCGCTGTCCCCTGCGTGCGGGGCTGAAGCCGGAATTCATCCCTTCTTCCCAGCAGCGTTCACTGGAGAGAAGGAATGAATAATCTTTTTTTTTTCTTTTCCGTTAAAAATAAAGTTTGTGCGTCCTCTCCCGCCTCCCATCCCCTGTGCACCCCCCCCCCCCCCCGCTTGCCAGGAAATACTCACCGACACCCAGCTCCAGCGATGTCTCCTCTCAGCGGCTGAAGCCTGTGCTGTGTGAGCGATCACGTGGTCCCGCTCATTACAGTGCGGAATATGTGCATATTCCTCACTGTAGTGAGCGGGACCACATGACTTCTCACACAGGGCCTGCTGCCGGCGCTGAGAGGAGACATCGCTGGAGCTGGGTGTCGGTGAGTATTTCCTGCCAAGCGGGGGGTGGGGGCGCACAGGGGATGGGAGGCGGGAGGGGACGCACAAACTTTATTTTTAAAGGAAAAGAAAAAAAAAGGATTATTCATTCCTTCTCTCCAGCGAACGCTGCTGGGAAGAAGGGATGAATACCGGCTTCAGCACCGCACGCAGGGGACAGCGCTTAACTGTAGCGCTGTCTCCTGCATGGCACACGGACTGCACACGTGTGCCACACTGATGTGCTACGTAAACACACAGACACACGGACACGGATAATTCCGGTACTGATTTTTCCGGTACCTGAATTATCTGGACGTGTGGGACAGGCCTAAAAGAGCAACCTTGTGCAGCACAAATGCTGCATTCTGACAAGGTGGCTCTTTTAGTTATGATGCCTGCGCACGCTGAAATAAACATTTATAAAATGTGCCCCCTCATACCGTGAAACCGTCCCGGAGGCGGGACTTTCTTATCAGACGCAGCACAGCCGTCACTCCGGGCCTGTGCCCGCCGGGCGCCACCTCCTCTTGCAGCATTATCGGCGCCTGCGCATTACGTTTTTTTTTTTCGGGCATGCGCAGTTGCGCTGCCCTTCATACTTACAGCGCAGGCGTCGGGGACGATAATGCTGCAAGAGGAGGCAGCGCCCAGCGTGCACAGGCCCGGAGTGATGGCTGTGCTGCGTCTGCTAAGAAAGGGCACATTTTATAAACGTTTATTTCAGCGTGTGCAGGCATCATAACTAAAAGAGTCACCTTGTCAGAATGCAGCATTAGTGCTGCGCAAGGTGGCGCTTTTAGTTACAAACGCCTGAGGGGGATGACAGGTTCCCTTTAAATGAGTTTTTGACGCTGCACATTTTCACTGAGCAAAAAATGCAGTGTCTTAAGCTACATTCCCACAATGAGTTTTTGGTGAGTATTTTACGCAGTGTATTTAACCCTCCGTCACATACAATATTCGGACTAACGAGTTCACATACAATGTGCCTGTCAGGCGCCTGCTGGAAAAATACCTATAATATCTAATGTTTGCAATTTCAGTGCTCTAAAAGTGATCAGTGACCTTCATAGGGATGTAATAAAAGAGACTACACATAATCAGTTGCAAAAAAAAAACATTTACTTAACATAAAACTAATAACTATGAAATACAAACTTTTCAAAACTCCCGCCAAATAGTCCCCAGGTCGACTCTCTCAAAAAAATGTACAAAGAAAATTTTTGAACACAAACTTAATTTTAAGGTACCTTAAGTACTATTAAAAACATATTCAATCAGAAGTAGATGCTGAGGTTTCCCCAGAAAAGTCACACTTGCAGAGCAAATAGCAAGAATTACACACCATTTTTGCATGTGTCAGGCAAATTGCTTTATGACATTTGAGACATTCATAATTTGAAAGCCTTCTGGTTCCGCTTTCCGTTTGGCAGGTGGTGCATCTCCTTCTTTTGTGAGGTGGTGCAGATGGTGACTTTTCACCATCATCTTCTGGGCGGAGCCTTTTGAGCTGAACTTGAAGGCGAGAGGGGATACCGATTGTTTTCACGCTTCTCCTGCGTAGCTCTCCAAGTACTAGTTCATGGGCCAATTTTTTCAGATACAATCGTCTACGGAGTGGTTCAAGCTTGTTTTCAAGATAAATTACTTGTGAATTTATACCACCCAAATTCAACATAGCAAAAAATATGACCATTGGCCAGCGTTTGATGTTTCTGCTGACGTTGAAAGTGGAGCACATCTGATCTGCTGTATCCACACCCCCTTTGGTGGCATTGTAAAATGTAATTATCTCCGTTTTTTTTTCTGCCCCAGTCCCAGGATCGATGGCAGCATCATCATGAAGTGTTGATAGAAGAAGTACGATTTTTTTGGCATGTGGTACATAGGAAACTAAAGCCTTTCCATTATGGAATGCAAACATTCTGCTGTACTGTTGACTCTCTTTCACACTTACAAACTGTGGCGGCAATTCCCTTTTGTTTTTTCTTACAGTTCCCACATATGACAGCTTCTGAATTTTCAGATAATCAATCAGATCACAACTTGTAAACCAATTGTCAGCTGTAATATTGCGACCCGATCCAAATAAGGGTTCAGCCAGTCTTTTTACAACATCAATGGGTTTGTTGCTCACACAGTAAGGACCTTCTGGTTGTTTTCCTGCATAAACTTCCAGGTTGTAAGTGTAGGTCTTACTGGCATCAACAAGGGCATAAATTTTTATTCCATATTTGTTTGGCTTTGATGGAATATATTGACGAAAGGCACATCTACCACGAAAACCAGGGAGCATTTCGTCAATAGTGAGATTCTCTCCAGGGTAATAACTTTGTTTACAGTTTACAACAAATCTTTGAAATATATCACGAATTGCGTTCGGTTCGGGTAGTTCTGTCGTCAAACCGAAGGCAACGAATTAGAATCTTGAATCTGTTTATGGACATAACAAGGCTAAATTTTTCAAATCCATCCCCATCTTTACCCCAAAGTTCCTCCAAACTTTGTCTATTTGCCCTATAAGCTCCTGCAAGGTACAGTAATCCAAAAAAAGCACGCAGTTCTATTTCATCTGTGGGCTTGATGGTTCTGTTGCAGATGTACTTGTCCTTTATAATGTCTATATATTGGTTGGTATATGTGACAATAGAGTCCAGAATGTCATCTGTAAATATACTGTTCCAGCATTCAACTGCAGTTTTTGCATTACGTGCAGTTCCTATTACTGCAGGAAGGTGAGTAATAATGTTTAAAGGTTCCCTACGTTTTTTCTGGAATGGCTTCTTGTTCCATTTAGTATTTTTATCTTTTCCAATATAATATGATCCAACTTCTTCATCCTCACCACTGTCATCATCTTGCTCTGTTTCAGAATCCAGGACACATTCTTCCACCTCATCATGAGAATCAATCTCACTTTCCTCTCCTAAATCCTCATTCAGTGTGAGGTCTCTATCATCTAACAGCATGTTTGTTACTTCCTCAACATCAAGTTGTTTGGATAAATTGTACATTTTCCTCTCCATTTCAGCAGATAATCTGAAGCAAGAGAAGGAATATGTTAGGGAACTACTGTATATGCCTGAGCAGCATACTTTCTTTTATAAAATCTCCCTTATTTCTATGAAATATCCTCACATTTTGTGCTATACATTCATAAAACAAGCTAAATAAACTATTGTGATGAATAAAAACATAAAATACCAACCTTACTGAATGTGACGTATTCACATACAATGAGCCTGAGAGATCTGTGCAGCTATATCCTCTCCCCTGAAGCTCTGAAATCCAACTGTGATATCAGGTTTCACAGACCTTCAAGAGACAGGAGACTACCTGGAGGGAGGGGGTTTCCTCACAATCTGGTGAGGAAGGAGAAATGAAAGTAAAAGAGAAGCGCCTGTCAGATCAGTTGTATGTGACGGAGGGTTAAAAAACCTATTTTACTAACCTATTTTACTAAATGGGTGCAGAAATGGTGCAAAAAGTCTGCAACATCAAAAACTCAAAAAAAGCTTGTTGTGCGAATGTAGCCTTCTTTTTTACACACCGTCAACTGATCTATGGTGCATTTTTGAATTTGCAAAATTTCAATTTCTCTCACGGATACGTTGAGTTTTATGTACGGATTTTCCTCATAGAAGTGCATTAGATGAGACTCGGCATGTAAAAAAGTGAAAAAAGTGTACCCTGGTTTTTTTTTTTTTAAATAAAGGCTAAGCAGGACCGAGACCTAAATATCAAAAACAAAGCAGCTTTATTTAAAACATGACAAATACATGCAAAAAAGAGACCAAAACCAGAGCATCAATAATGTGATAAAACACACTCACAATGCAGGTAACTTACCGTAGCTAAAAAGTGCAGACATGTTGCAGAAAATCGGCAACAGCAAAAACTCACCAAATACTCATTGTGCAAATTGAGCTGTAAGGGTATCTGCACACAGGATGTAAATTTGCAGTATCGATATCTGCACTACATTGCACGGATATCGCGGCTGTTTCCGCTGTCCTGCACATATTCCGTCCCCATCACTCTTGGCAGTGGAAAGGGTGAAATACCTTCAGCAGAAATGAACATACAGTGGATTTTAGAGTCACAGCGCTGGTCAGTTCAGCACATGCATGAGATTTTATACAGTCTTGCAACACTGTCACTCTCATGATTTGAGTGTTGCAGAAAAGCACAATAATCGTATGTTTATGTAATTGCTTGGAAATTGTCAGCCATTGGTCCTCCTGATTTTCATGTCAGAGTCCAGTTTGAAGAATTGTATGATGACTTGAATGGAAGGGGTCATCTACCGTCTCCACAGGAGCAGCACCTGGCTGATGTCCCTTTGGAAGGGTATGCTGACAGACTGCAGATGTTTTGCACAAATTTCTGACTGAAAAGCTGCTGTATATATCCGAATGAAGTTGATTCTGCAGGGATTTCTGAGTTGAGATGGTGGCAGAAATTTCTGTAGCAACCTACCACATGTAAACATATGTATTCACATATCCTTTTCTGACTTGGATTTTGAATTGGATCTGCTGCAAAATCAACATTAAAAAAACCTTATTCAAATACTTTTTGAATCCTCTTTGGTGTGGAAGAGGACCTGCTTCAAAATCCATGTAAAATAAATCTGTATGAACATATCCAAATGGGAGAAATCTACATGATTACTGAGCAAGGCCATCTATGTTTGGATACCTACTCAGATATTAGTAGATGAGGGTTGATTTTTTTCACACAAGATGACACATATTGTACCCAACTGATAGATTAGTGATGTCATGTACTTACAAATGCTGCTCTAAGTAGAATATCAGCTTTAAGTGAAGGTTTAACAAGCCACTTTCAAATAGCTTTACAAACTGTTGTACTGTAAGGTGGCTTTTAGCTGGAGAGCCTCATTCAGTAGACCTGAGAACTACATGTGGCTTCCGAGTTACCAGTTGTTGAACACTTCTGGAAGAGTGGTCTGATCAGAATTTTTATTCCATAGCCCTCCCTAGTTATAGACATGTGCTTCTCACAATGCGACACTTGTAGCCCATGTCCTGGAATGGCCTCTTCCTTTCAAGGCTCCGGTTATCTTGGTTGCTTGTGCACCTTTTTTACCACACTTTTTCCTTCCACTCAACTTCCCATTAATATCCTTGGATACAGCAATCTGTGAACAGCCAGCTTCTTTAGCAATGACCTTTTGTGGCTTACCCTCCTTGTGGAGTGTGTCAGTGACTGCCTTCTGGACATCTGTCAAGTCAGCAGTCTTCCCCATGATTGTGGAGCCTACTGAAAGATTAAGGGTACCGTCACACAGTGCAATTTTGATCGCTACGACGGCACGATTCGTGACGTTCGAGCGATATAGTTATGATATCGCAGTGTCTGACACGCTCCTGCAATCAGGGACTCCGCTGAGAATCGTACGTCGTAGCAGATCGTTTGAAACTTTCGTCGTCTAGTGTCCCGCTGTGGCGGCATGATCGCATGGTGTAACATATATCGTATACGATGTGCGCATAGTAACCAACGGCTTCTACATCGCACATACGTCATGAAATTATCGCTCCAGCGTCGTACATTGCAAAGTGTGACAGCAGTCTACGACGCTGGAGCGATATTGTTACGATGCTGGAGCATCACGGATCGTACCGTCGTAGCGATCAAAATGCCACTGTGTGACGGTACCCTAAGGGACCTTTTTAAATGCTTAGGAAGCCTTTGCAGATGGTGTTTTTTGTTATTCTAATTTACTGAGATAATGACTTTTGGGTTTTCATTGGCTATAAGCCATAATCATTAACAGAAATAAACACTTGATATAGATCACTCTGTTTGTAATGACTCTATATAATATGAGTTTCACTGTATTGAAGAACTGAAAAAAATTTACTTTTTGATGATATTCTAATTTAGTGAGAAGCACTTTTATGTAACAGTGTGTAAGTGTATACAAATACCTTTCAATTGCCATCTTCCCAGGTTTTCAGCACCACTCCAGTCCTCTTGTGGTCCACATGATGTGAAATCAGACTAGATTTAACAGGGACTTGTAAATGGACTGGATGTCGCTTTCTTAATATGAGTCTATGTTCTGAGCCTCATGGACTTAGGCTACGTTCCCACAATGAGCTTTAGTAAGTTTTTTCTGCACCATTTCTACACCCATTAAGTAAAGTAAGTTATTTGCATTTTATTGTAAAAAAACTCACCAAAAACTCATTGAAGGAATGTAGCCTTAGGCCGCGATCACACATGCGAGAAATACGTCCGAGTCTCGCATGGTAATCCCCGGCCCTGCACCCGACACTCAGGAGCGGAGCAGGCGGCTCAATGTATTGCTATGCGGCCGCACGCTTCGCTCTGGAGTGCAGCCGGCAGGGCCGGGGATTACCATGGGAGACTCGGACGTATTTCTCGCATGTGTGATCCCGGCCTTACACTGGGAAAGTAGCACTTCTCCAAGACCACGTGCACACATTGAGTATTTGGTGAGAGTTTTACCTCCAGTATTTGTAAGTGGTGCAAAGAAGGAAAACAGAAAAAGCCAGCTCACCGATGATTAGGAGAAGCCTGGAACTCCGTCCTGACGAGATGCAATGGGATTCCACAAGCAAAAGAAAAAAGTGGTTCCAGCTTCAATAAAATCAAGAAATTTTAATCCAACATATTAAAATGGAGATAACTCCTGGGACAACACCATAGCACATGCGAGGTAAGCGATGCGTTTCGACCGACAATGGAATGGTGAGAAATGTGCTATTTTGCATTTTTTGTTTACTTTGCATTGATATTTGTTACATGTATTGTATTGTTTATATTGCATTCAATTTCATTGTTAGCATTTAGGACCTTCGGGTCATGTGAGGATTTCTTACCATTCCATTGGTGTCTGATTCCTTTTATACCGGATGAATAAGGCTACGTTCACATTAGCGTTGCACTAGAAATTGGAGAAGATGGTGATTCATAGTTATTTAATTCACTTACACACAACTAGGCTACATTCCCACGATGAGCTTTTGGTGCGTTTTTTGATGTTGCAGAATTTCTGCACCTATTTAGATTTCTTGCATTTTTTCATTGTGTTTTTTAACGTTTTTATTGCGTTTTTTTTTTGTCTGGTGTGTCATGCTGTGAATAAAGCTACTTTGTTTTTGACACTTCCTGTTTTTTGTGTTTGTCAAAACTTTTGTTGACATACTGAGGTGCGGTTAACAAGTGCTTTTGATGCATTTCCACAGCAGAAACGCAGTTAAAACACATGCACATTTTTTTTTTACCTGTGGATTTTCCTCAACTAACGCAAGCCTATGGGGAAATTCCACACAGAAAACTTAGTATACCTGCAAGAGAAATTGACATGCCACAAATTAAAAAAAAAACGACCGCAGGTGGGGTCACGCAGCGTTAAAAAGAAGCACAGTGGGCATAAGATTTCTATAAATCCCATCCGCTTTGCTAGAATAATGAGTTCTGTGCGCTGACTTTATGATGCAGGGAAAACACGCAGCGTTAAAAACGCACCAAAAGATCGTGTGAAATTTTGATAAAGACTTCTTTGAACAAGACCAGAGACTTCCCAAAGGAGAAATGGTGAGCTGTGAGTTTGGATGTGATTAGGAATAAAAATTATGTGCTCTTTTACAGCAGCGAAAATGTGTCCATACACATTAGATTACCATTGGCTGAAATCGCCTTTCCGGCTACTTAATATCTATGGGAGTATCATTAAACTGACTGCATCGTGAACAGATATTGATATTTGTAGTTTTTGACAATGTATTAATATGGAATTGAACAGATTTTAAAGGGACACTGTCACCTGAATTTGGAGGGAACAATCTTCAGCCATGGAGGCGGGGTTTTGGGGTTTTTGATTCACCCTTTCCTTACCCGCTGGCTGCATGCTGTCTGCAATATTGGATTGAAGTTCATTCTCTGTCCTCCATAGTACACGCCTGTGCAAGGCAAGATTACCTTGCGCAGGCGTGTACTATGGAGGACAGAGAATGAACTTCAATCCAATATTGCAGCCAGCATGCAGCTAGCGGGTAAGGAAAGGGTGAATCAAAAACCCCAAAACCCCGCCTCCATGGCTGAAGATTGTTCCCTCCAAATTCAGGTGACAGTGTCCCTTTAAAGCCAAAAGTACCATTGACGTGTTGGAACTTGTATTGCTTGAACTAATCTGTCCATGCCCTGTGCTGAACATTTCCCACTGCATATCTCTAAAGTCTCCATGCTTTGGTGTGTGTGATCTCCGTCATTCTGTGTGTGAAATGCCCAGTGTTTCCATTTGTGTAATTAAAGGGAACCTGTCGCCCCGTTTTTTCAAGATGATATAAAAATAGCGCTAAATAGGGGCAGAGCTGTGCTTTAAATTAGTGTATTTTTGGAGCCTTTATTCCCCACCTATGCTGCCGAAATACCTTTGTAAAGTCGCCGTTTTGGGCTGTCACTCACGCTGGTCTGGTCATATGGGCGTGGTGACAGCGCTGTTTCTCCCCCAGATTTCCATTGGTGGCGTAGTGGTGTGCGCATGCCCAGCAGGCGAATCCAGTGCGCAGGTGAAGGAAAAAAGCGTGATCTGCGCTATTCCGCGGTTTATTGGTGGCCACGGCCATCTTTGTGAGGCCGCGCGTGCACAGATGGTACTTCTCGGCTTCCCGGGGCTTCAGGAAAATGGCCGTGGGATGCCGCGCGTGCGCAGATGGAGATCGCGGCGGCCATTTTCCTGCAGCCGAGATGCGAACTCTGCTTGTATTGAGCATCTGCCTTTGCGTCTGTCTGCAACAGGGTTGGTTTGGATTTCTTATGTGTCTCTATCAGTATTTCTTCCATCTTACAATACTGATCTCTTTAGCTGCTATCTCTCATTCATTTTTTGTTGTCCATGTATGTATTTGGTATATGTATATTTGATAATAAATTGATACTGATTGTTTTTGATACCTCTATTTGCTCTGGTTTGGAACTCTTGATTGATTACTTTTATTTCTTTATTTAAATTTTGTACTGTCCCACCACCCAGTACGCATTTTTATAGGTTTTCTTAGATACATAGTGTGTCTTTCATGTTAACAGGTTTGCGTTTTGTTCTCTCGACACCATCCTTTTTGAATCGCTCTGCATGAGGGCTTGTGGCGTTCCCAGAAAAATCAAGTGATCCTTGTGGCAGTCGCATTATGAAGGCCTTTTCTTTTACCAAATGCTCCAAAAGGTCAAATACATAGTGGATTTTCTGTTGCTTATTGGCGTGTGGGAAATCCTCGACGAGTAACTGTAGCACCATTGGAAATAAGATTTCCCAATATCTTATTCCGATACTACGTGGAAATCTTCTGTGGAAATGGATCAGCCAGGAAGGATTGCAATGCAATGCAGAGCAGTGTTTTACTGTCCTGGGGAACGTGCCCTCTTATTGGTAGCCTGGGGTAACACTTAGAATCTGTGTTATGCATGAAGCTCGTTATGTTCTGGCTACACTGAATTTCTTTTAGAGTATCATTTCTTGTTATGGAATCTTACAGGGTTTGTTTTTCTGTTACATACTGTGACGATTCCACCCCTCAGGGTGTTTGGGATGCAGTTACTGACAGCTCGGCCATTCAGTCCGGTACAGGGGCATGCTGAAGCTGTCAGTCCTTTGATGGACAGCATGGCCATCCAATCTGGTACAGGGGTGTACTGAGCTGTCAGTGTGTCGATTGACAGCTCAACTATCCAATCTGAGACTGGGAGGCGTCGGCTGTCTCCATGTGTTCGTTATTCCAGTTAATTGCCATGCTTCTTAACTGAGCTGTGTCTCCCAGAACTCTGCCAGATGTACATTTAGCTTGTCAGGTTTGTTCGCCTGTGCCTTGAGTTCTGTATGCTTGATCTGTTGTCTGACCTTGGACTTTGTTCTGACCATCCACCTGTTTAACCACTTCAGCTCTGGTCCGTTATCCTCCTGGTACTCTGACCTCGGAGCGTTACCTGCCTACGCTTTAGTCTCTTCCTTCTGTTTATGACGTACCCTCCTGGCTTCTGACCTTGGACTCCTTGACCCCTCTGACTCATGGCTTGACCGTGAGAAGTGACTAGCGTCACACATACAGTAGTAAGGTTATGGAACAAGGATTATCTCAATCTCATTTAGTATGTGAGGGTAACATAGACGTACAAAAAGATCGAACTGTAAGCAAGACCCTTCATAAGTGTTTGTTTGGCGCTATCTTGCACCACAGTGTTTAGTTATTGTACATTTCAATACTCCGATGTACTAATGTATCTATCCAGCCCCGATCTATAGCTGAGAGCAAGTACCTACTGGTGGCATTATTGGTAATACTTGTAATCAGTTGATTTCCTTTGAATACAGAATATACAGTGGGTGTTATGTACTGTGTGGCTTTGCAGTTATAAATAAATAGCAATTGGCCAAATTTCCATATTATTCTGTGTACTAACAACCCAAAAAATTTAACAATTTTAATTAAATGATCATCATTTCCCAACGTTTGAAAAAAAAAAAAAAAAACCAACCCAAACCTACCATGTATAATTAGCATGTATCCCCTTTTGTGGAGTTACAGATTGTGTTTCTCATTCAATACCTTCACCTATTAGCTGCTCAGAGCCTCCATTGAGTTGTTGGTTCAGGCACATCCATACAGCCATATTAATGGGTGCTGTGTAATACTTAATTTCCAGAAAGATAGCAGGGGCACTGTGGGAAATAAATGGAGGTATCGGCTGCAAATACAACTAAATGTACAGAATACTGGACCAAAGAGACCCATGACTTGAGGAAAAGACCGGGTACCGGCCCTAGTGCCAGGTGCTAGTAACACCTGCACAATTTCCTCTGTGGTGGCACTGCTTCATTTTTCTTTGGTGGTGGTGCTGCTTCATTTCCTCTGTGGATAAGCCCTTTAATGATTCCTGTGTCTGGCTGATATGCTTTAGCGGTGCTTGAATGGGCTTCGTCTGAATACTCCCACTTGCTGCAGTTTATATAGGTTAATTGATTCCAATAAAATTACCCTCATGGTTTTCTGTTCAAGACAAAACTGGGAAATTAGATACGTATCATGTACAGGGCTGCAGAATATGTTGACACTACGTAGGAGTGTGTGATTTTATTGCACTAATGCATCTAAAATGAAGCAACTTTGCAAATAGTCTTGATTAAAAATCTCCTACTGTTTTCTGTCCACAGCTCCTATGCAAACCTTTGTGTTATAGTCTGCAAAAATAAAACTCTGCAGTCATAAATTACTTGCCTCCATTTGTCCCATTCTTCCTAACCTGTTAGATGCGGGAAAGATAGAATGGAGTCTGGAAACACAAAGAAGCGATAGACGATTTGTAGTCAAGTTGCCTTATTTTTATTAGAAATGCATCGGGGCAGTATTCCAAATGGTTGTGGGTGTTTACCGTATATCCTTTATTTCATTAAAAAAAAGATTATTAATTTATTATTGGTTGCTCGGGTAAGGTAAAGTAATGAATTAGTGTCCAGGCCGGTTACATTACTCCTATCAGTCCATGTCCTATTACTTGAGACCTATAGGGTCAGCAGTGTGTGAAGCTAAGCTGTCTTTTACCAGGCAAGATGGAAACATGAGGCTTTTATCATCGCAGGATATTAAAGCTTCCATATCTTAATTGCTTGACTGTCAAATCATAATATATCTGTGATCAGTGTCATTGTAATGTGATGTGCCGGGTGAAATCATTAACAGATTGCGGTGCCGTTGTCATCTATTTCCTGAGTGTCGATCTCTACATAGGACTCTTTTCATGGATAGTAGAAATAATGAATGGGAAGGATGTAAGTAGAGCCAGCGAGAGGAGATCTCTTGTATTACATTACCCAGGCTATTCTTCCCAGGTTATACATTTCACTTTCTTCTCTTTACCCTCCTGCTGGAAAGATAGCTATTTTTAGGCCAATTGACCTATGTACTTTAGCTTGTTCTTTGTCCTACTTGTTTTTAAATACTTTAGGTTTACTTTATACAGGACCCTTTTATAAAGCTCCATTCTTCTGCCGTGGTTCTATTTCTTATATATGCCATCAGGAGACTGGTAAATATTTCTGGAGCAGACAAAATCATAGTAGAATATAATATTTTACATGTGGTATCACAGTTACTGCATTATTAATATAACTTCCTGCGTAAACTGAAGGTGACCGACTAATAGAAAGTCAAGGAGTGAGATCCAGAACAAGAGCACACTGTTCTGCCTTTGCTACAAACCTTGGACTATAAAAACAAGTCTAGACTAATGGATATTGGAGCAAGGGTCTTTAATAAATATAACGATATACTATATGTAGTTTGTGTGACTTCAATTGATTAACTACAGTATGTGCCCTATGATAATAAATACTCCTCATTCACACTAAGGCTATGTTCACACATTCTGTTTTTTACACCGCTTTTTATGCAATTTATAAGCTGATTTTTAGAGTGCCAGCAAAAGCTATGCGGTTTCAGAAGTCTCATGCACACACTTGTTTTTTTTTCTTTCTGACTGAACAGGACTGTTTTTAAAATCTGTAGCATGATCTGTAGAATTCTTTCAGCGTTTTTTCAGCTTTTTTCCCCTCCCGTTGAAAGCAGTAAGTGCACTGTTGTTACATTTTTCATTTAGGGTTGAGCGAAACGGATCGTTCATTTTCAAAAGTCGCCGACTTTTGGCAAAGTCGGGTTTCGTGAAACCCGACCCGATCCCTGTGTGGGGTCGGCCATGCGGTACGCGACTTTCGTGCCAAAGTCGCGTTTCGTATGACGCGCTTGGCGCCATTTTTTCAGCCAATGAAGGAGCGTGGGCAGAGTGATGACATAGGTCTTAGGGGCGTGGACGCCTATCGTCATCTTGTCGATTGTGCGCAGTAGCGATTTGCAATGTGTAACACCAGCTTTTCTGTTCAGGGACGGAGGGGAGAGGGAAAGGGAGAGAGGGAAAATAAATAAATAAATAAATAAATAAATAAAAAAAAAAAAATTCCCATTGGGTTTCGTGTTTCGGTCGATCCCCAACTTTTCGCCATAATCGGCCGATTTCACTCGGCTCGACTTTAGAGATAGTCGGGTTTCGCGAAACCCGACGCGACCCTAAAAAAGTAAAAGTCGCTCAACCCTATTTTCATTGTTTTTGTTGAAATAAATGCAGATACAGCAGGATGTGAAATCCATTTACCTCTGCGGTTTTTTTCTTAAGCATAAACCTTAGTGGCTTGTGTGAAGAATAGTGGAGATATAATTTCATGCCAATCATTTGTATCCTGTTTGGCCTGGAATTATAAAACCATCTTTCTTTGTCCATAAGGGACTAAGCAGTAAGTACAATATTTTAAAATCCTCAATGAGAAAGCTGGCACCTACCACCAATCCTCCATAGTTGTGAATGACAGATCTCACACCTTGAGCCAGTCAGCTCACAGCAGGACACCTGACGAAGACGGCAGAACGCTGTTGAAACGCGTTGTGGATTATCGATCAATAAAGGTCTGCACCTCTTAATTATTTTTGTTGCTTCCTCCGCTCCTTACCAGACAGCGTTTTTGTTTCCTTTTACAGCAGGACAATGGCTGTGACAAGCGGTGGATGCCGCGTCTGAGGTGGCTGCGCCCTAGCATCATACAAGCTTAAGACAATTACCCCAGGCAATCGCTATTTTCTAACCTACTATAAATGCGGACATACCAGGGACTATCCCCACAATATCCCATATACACTATTTAATATAGTACGTCACTGATGAAGGTCAAACGTGACCGAAACGTTTGTTAAGCGTACTACAACAAATCATCACTTCATTAAGTTGAGTGTAGGGTTTCATTCTTACTATGAACTCGCAATGACCTGGAGAATCATAATGGCGGGTCAGTTTTTGCATTTAGTAAACACAGTAGAAAAGAAAAACAAAAAACAACTGTGGGATTGCACTTTTTTTTTTGCAATTTCACTGCACTTTTAATTTTTTTTTCCCTTTTTCCAGTACATGATATGTTAAAACCAATGGTGTCGTTCAAAAGTACAACTCGTCCCACAAAAAAAACAAGCGCTCACACGGCCATTTTGACCAAAAAATGAAAAAGTTATGGCTCTGGGAAGAAGGGGAGGAAAAAATGAAATTGCAAAACCGAAAATACCTTTGGTCGTTAAGGGGTTAATTAAATTAGTGATATATGTGAAAGTTAACACTGCCCTGGTATTCATCTTCATCCACTGTTTTTATGTTTGCAATTGTGTATTTGTTCATGCATCAGTCATATAACACTAATTCAGATTTTCGATTCATACACGAATCCAGATTTTTTTAATCAAAATTGTTGCTATTTTTTTCATACATAAAACTCCTTTTTTTTAAAGCAATTCTTACTGGTATGGGGTGAGGCCGCCCTCTAGTTGGCCATGGCCACTGGACAGCCATGTCACTGGTCGGGTGCTGCCTCTGCTCAATACAAGTGTATGGAGCGAGATCGTACCCACTGGCCGGGAGTATGTATAACGCATACATAACCTCCGATCCTGGGTCTGAAACCGGCGAATTCACACAGCGCATCTTGCGTGTGGTGGGGAATTCATAACTCTGCAGTCACACAGAGTGACTCAGGCAGTTTGGGCCGGACGACCCCTTTAACAATATGGCGTGTGCTGTATCATAATGTGCCGTAGTTACTATGAACACCATACAGACATGGCTCCACCTAAATCCAAAGTTTTCCTTACACAAGACCACTACTGCCCCAGCTTTGTGCTGAAAACGGCACCTCAGCCATATCTACCTGAATAGGACTTTATTGCAGTTGTCTGCACATTGCCCGGTATAGAGCCGCCAGTTCTGAAATAAAAGCTAAGTTGACTAGTTCCAGTTTCCATAGGGGAAAATAAATCTACCAGTCAATGAACTAGGGAGGCTCTTCCTCGAGTGACAATCTATTTCTGTCTGGCTTCGGATTCTCACTCCTGTGGTTACGCCCCATGCAGACTGCTCCAATACTCCTTGTCCACTGACCCTGACTAAGATTTCATGTTTGTATAAAATTACAAGTTCTCCTCCGCCGTGCTGAGACACCCGATGCTCTTCAGTCACATGGCACAGTATCCTTTATACATCAAAATCAAAATTCTGTTTCCACATTAAAATAGGATCTTGTTGTAAAAGTTTCCGTAATAAAAATAGTGAACCCTGCAAAAAAAGAAATGTTGGAGACACTTAATTATGAGACTATAAATGAAGGTTTTACTCTGCTGAAGGAATCCTCGTGTAATATCAGATATTGCAACTATAATTGACATTACAAATGTTTTGAAAGAGGATTCCCAATTTTACAGACCACATATTCACAGGAATTATTTTAGTGGTGTGCAATAAGTTTACATGCCCAAGGTAGTTATTGGTGTTTTCAGATGTCTTCCTTAAGGGTATGTACAGACGTTGCGGATTTGGCCCTGCGGATCCGCAGCAGTTTTCCATGTGTTGTACAGTACCACGTAAACCTGTGGAAAACCAAATCCGCAATGCACATGCTGCAGAAAATTCCGCACGGAAACGCTGCAGTTTATTTTCCGCAGCATGTCAATTCTTTGTGCGGATTCCGCAGCGTTTTACACCTGTTCCATAATTGAAATCTGCATAAAAACACATACAAAATCCACAGTAAATATGCTGTGAATCCGCGCTGAAAAATCCGCAATGGAATCCGCAACGTGTTCACCTACCCTAGAAGGGTTGGCTATCCTTTTTTCTTATATTTTATAAAGTGACCCAGTCTGGTGTAATAAACAAAGAACAGGTTAAACGTACCTGTAAATGCTCCGTATCGCTGCCCGGGTCCTGTCAGTCTTCTCTCTACTCTTCCGGCAAAGTCGGCGTGTGACCACTGCGGCCAGATAGAGACTACAGCAGTTGTCCATCTTGCTGTTTCATGTGTAGAGGCCAAAAACCACTTAAACAGTCAATGGCAAGGAAAGCCATTTTACCCGCACTCATTTGCAGATTGTACCATGTCGTCTATGCCTTGCAGTTTTATAACTGGCACGGTGCACCAGTAATGCAGTCACAACGTGTTAACCAGCCTTAAATACTGTATAAGGTGAGTGTACCTTCCCATTCAGTGCACTAATGAATGCACCATCCTTAGATATAATATTTTATCACATTATTGAATCATATCAGTTATTATTCTTCATACAAAAATAAACTTACATTTTTCTTAATGAAATAGATCAGCTCATCTAGGCTGTCACTTTCCAGATGAACGTCTGATATGTTCAGCAATAGTCACTGATCCCTCCTTACTTAATGTCAATGGCGGTCTTAGAAGAAATATCCTCAGTGAGTGAAGAGCTAATGCTAATCACACGAATGAATGCTGAGCAACTAGAGCGGCTTCACTACACATTTATACATGGCTGCGGTTTACTTTTGTATGTTCTTCTGCCAGCAGTTCATACAGGGAGGTAGTATGGGTCCACCTGGGCCTACAGCTAGGCATTAGAGTGACCTTGCTGTGCATGGCTGAGATATTGGAGTCTGTGTCCCTTTTGGTGGAGTCGGAATCGGTGTAATAAATTGGGCACAGCAGTACAATGCAGGATGTGCTGTAAATGTTTTCATAAGAATTTGGGAAAGTTATAAAATGTCCTATAAATGACTGTTCTGTTCCTGATCTAAGGATTTAGGCCGGGATCACACACAGCGAGATACGGCCGAGTCTCGCAGGTTAAAACCCAGCCCTGGCACCGGCACTCCAGAGTGGAGCGTGCGGCTTCATGTATTGCTATGCGGCTGCACGCTCCGCTCCGGAGTGCCGGTGCCAGAGCTGGGTTTTAACCTGCGAGACTCGGCCGTATCTCGCTGTGTGTGATCCCGGCCTTAGGCTTTTAGTTGAGCTGAATCTGTGCTGCGCCTTATGTAGTGAGGCAGTGTTGTGGAGTCGGAAGAGAGAAATTGAGGAGTCGAAGTTGGAGGTTTGGCTTATTGACTCCACAGCCCTGCTGCTGTGTTCTGTAGGAAAATGATTCTGTAGAAATCATTAAAGCTCATCCTAGGCTATGTGAACACATAACGTGTATTTGCCGCTGGTGTACCTGTCAAGCTTTCGAAGCAGACGATTGAGGAAGATGCAACCTGTGCCTTTCCTGAATCATCTTTTTAGTGTCTTTCGTGTCATGTTTTTTGTTTTTTTATTTTTTATATTATGTATGCAATAGCAAACTAAACCCTCCTGAAGACTAGTTAGTCATTTCTTTTAACGGCTTTGCGTCACTCAAGGCATACAGCAGTTAAAAGAAGCTCAAAAAGACCTCAAGCTGTGATTATTACTGTGCATGAGTTGAGTACTTTTAGCATTTTCAGACGCCTTTTTCATGTGGGCTTCAGAGCAGACCTGCCTGAAAGAGGTTGTGTGATTTACACTAAAGGTTAGTGTGCGACCCCCTGAGGAAGCGGAAGTGTGAAACACGCATCAGGGTGCGAGTATTTGGTTTGGGGTAACAATTTACGGTACCTAGGTTATTGATGTTACAATAGACTTGATATGTATATCTTTTATTCTTACACTTCACTGTTTAGTATGTTAGTACAATACTACTTTTGCACTTGCACTTATATTTATGTGAATGTCTCATATTGATCATGTGATTTATTGATTATTCACAAGGCCTATAATTTTTGTACTCCTTTTGTTAACTTTTTTTTTATATTGAATACCTGTTTACCATTGTAACCTAATATTATCAATATGTACTCCCATCCCATCGATGCCTGCTTATTGTGTTCACCATTTCCTTGGAATTTGTGTACATATACTATGATAAAATACATAGTCTGTATTTTAAACTATTTAATAAATTATACTCTTTTTAACTTGATATCCTAGTGTGATGTTTCTCCTTGTAGGGTATAAAAAATAAAGATAATTAAGACAGGATATACGAGCATTGTTCTTAGTTACATGAGCCATATCCCCTTTTCCTAGAGAACCCCATTACTTTGTGATATGCCATGAAGTTATGATTTTGTAATTCTATGGTCAGCTATACAACAGCAATAATCCTTACTTTTTTAAAAACAATTACGGTAAACAATATAATTGCTTCCTTACGTTACTTTGACATAGTGTAACACTTTTATGCCTATGATCAGATAAGAGACTCAAATAGAAGAACTTGGCACTGACAAGCTGACAGCGGCATTTAATGTGATCGTGACGTTCAAAAGTACAACTCGTCCCGCAAAAAAACAAGCCCTCACATGGCCATATTGATGATAAAAAAATAGGCTCTGGGAAGAAGGAGAGTGGAAAAACAAATGCAAAGACGAAAGGGCTGCGGCATAAAGGGGTTAATCAGGCCTGCCCCATGAAATTGGTCTGAGTGCTATGCGATAATACATTGGATAGCATTTGTCTGAGCGAGCACCAAGCTGGGTCTAGGATGGGGACTTTGGCTGCAACACAGAATACCGTGCCGTGACAAGTACCAAAAAATTCAACTGGCATCAACCTTTTATGACTTGCCTGTTGTGGTCACTAGCGGTCCTAATGAGGCCCCTTCACCCGCATTATGCTGAGATGTAGCAGTGGCACAGAGTGATCTATGGCCGCAAGACCTGTCTTTTGGCGAAAATTGTCATCTAGCCCAGCCTAAATTCATAATGCATAGGAAAAATTGCAAAGCTAAAATTCCTAAGGGCCGATACATCAAAGTGTTTAAGCCAGAATACTGGCGTAACTCACATTGTAGAGTTAAAAATGTATGCGTAATGGAGAGTCACACAAAAAATGTGCGAATTTTAGTGTTTTTACGCCACTCCCTGCCAGGATTGACAAAACGAGCAGAACGTGGACGGGGCATGACAGCGCCTATCCGTTTAATTCATGACTTGACATAACATACTTTACACCAGACATCTTACTCAATCCCTGACTGGAGAACGATTCCTAACGAGGCGCACAGAGGACATTCATTAAGAGGTGTGCGTCTTGTAGTGAATCAGGCGCCACTTATTCCACCGCTCCACTTGAAGACTGTTGTGTACTGTGTTAGTCTTAATGAGTTGGGGATCTAGTGTCCTTTTTAATTTTTTTTTCTTTTTTGTAGAATTCCTCTGATTTCCAGTCCCCTCTTTATTTCTGCAAAAGGACTGTAAGGTTCTCAGACTACAGATTTACACTAAACTTTGGAAGCCGGAGACGCTCCTCCCTTGATGATCTCTCCAACAGTCTGTCTAGTCAATGCACTGTTTCCTTGGGTAGTCTGAATCACCACCCTTTGCTCTAGTTTGATCCCTAATATTTAAAAGCTTGAGGGAACGCCTTGAATGGACTGGTGGTTTGGTTTTTTGTTTTTCATAATTTAATAGTAAAATTGAAGATAAAAAAACTTTGTCATACTTTATAAGGCCGGAGTCACATTACAGCGAGATACGGCCGAGTCTCGCAGGTTAAAACCAAGCTCTGGCACCGGCACTCCAAAGCGCAGCGTATTGCTGTGCGGCCGCACGCTCCGCTCTGGAGTGCCGTTGTCAGAGCTTGGATTTAACCTGTGAGACTCGGCCGTATCTCGCTGTGTGTGATCCCGGCCTTAGAGAAATCTAGTTTTTACTCTTCCTGGACTGATAATTCACTCTGAATTCACAGGTAACATCTGTCTTCAGTGAAAGCACTGAGGGATTGGATCACAGTTGCTGCTCTTAAAAGGCTATGGAGAGGCACAGGCACAAACATTCTGCTGCAAGTGCACCTGAAATCACAGTTAGGCCGGGATCACACTACAGCGAGATACGGCCGAGTCTCGCTGGTTAAAACCAAGCTCTGGCACCCGCGCTCCAGAACGCAGCGTGCGGCCGCATAGCAATACATGGAGCCGCAAGCTCCGCTCCGGAGTGCCGGTGCCAGAGCTTGCTTTTAACCAGCAAGACTCGGCCGTATCTCGCTGTAGTGTGACTCCGGCCTTACACTTTAACTTTTTCACTTTTTGTGATTTTTTTTTTTTTTTTTTTTTTGTGAACCTGAGCGTTGTTTTAAATGATCCTTATAGGATACACAATGTCTTCTAGCAAACAGGTCCTCCTTGTAGCAAGACAACAGGGAGCTCTTGCTTTGGAACAGTTTCTGATCTTTGCACATGACACCTTTTCGATTCTGGCGTCCACACTGCGTTTTCCTAGGTGCAGACGGTTCACGTGTTTTTCCTTGGCGCTACTTATTTTAAACCACTTCACAGCTTTCAAATGAACATTTCTTAAGAGAAGTCCATTGTACTTCTACCAATATTATAAGCTTTTCAGACATCATTGAAAAATGCATATTGGAGAGTTAATTTTTAATTTTTGACTGCGTATTCAGTGGTGACAAACCTTAAAGTATTGGTTGATCTCTCAAGATAAACCTTGTTTGTCATAATGAGTATCCTAAAATTCATGTAAGACTACATGTGATAGGAAATGTATGCGGATATGGTTGATTAGTCCCACGGGTTACCAGTTACCTCTCTTATAAATTCCATCTTCTTCGCTTCTATTCCCTCCGCACCTTAATCTTGCTTCTCTGAAGTAAATATGCTTTGTGCTGCAGTTGGCTTCACTGGCATGAAATATGATGCATTTGTCTGTCGGCCGCACAGAGAAATGTAGATATCCTTTTGATGTATTGTGGCGTGTGTATTCAAACCCTAAATATGGGATAAAGAGAACGCGACAACTGATTCATGCTGCCCGAACCACTGGCAGCACAAATCAGTGACCAGCTTGATTATTGCTGCCATGTATGTTTTACTCTGAAATGCTGCAATGTTACAGAGAGAACATGCATATGAAAATCTGGCCGTCCTAGAGGCTGGTCACTGGAGGATTCCAGATGCTCCAAAATTTGCAATAATACTGTAACGAACGGAAGCAGAGGCACAGGTGGTGAAGGTCACATTTGTTTTTTATTGCTAAATCTATGGAACCTCGGGACCATGGTCTGGTGGGCTCCGAAGGGGGCATAACTATGTAAGCCCCAGACACCCGTGGTAAGTCCCCTCGAGCGGGGTCAGAATGGAATTCCTGGAGGACATGGGTGCTACCTCCAGTTAGAACCCGGACACGTGGCCGGCGCACAGGGGGTGGGAGGGGGGAAGGGACAGGGATCTTTATTTTAAGCACGAAAAAAAAAAAAAAAAAAGGATTTTTCATATCTTCTCTCTAGCGAACGCCGCTGGAGAAAAGATATGAATGGTGGCTTCAGCACCAGATGCAGGGGACAGCGCTTACTTGTAGCGCTGTCTCCTGCACGGTCCGTGTAGTAACCAGTTGGCACACGGGCGGCACACGGCTGACGCACGTGTGCCATACTGATGTTCACGGTAAGCACACGGACACGGATAATTCCGGTACCGATTTTTCTGGTACCGGAATTATCTGGACGTGTGAGACTGGCCATAGACATAAAGGGAATCTGTCTGCAAGTTTTTGCTATGTAATCTGAGAGCACCATGATGTAGGGGTTAAGGGTATGTGCACACGTTGCGGATTCGTGTGCGGATTTTTCCACAATGATTCTGAAAAATCCGCAGGTAAAACGCCCTGTGTTTTACCTGCGGATTTACCATGGTTTTTGTGCTGATTTCACCTGCGTTTTTACACCTGCGGATTCCTATAATGGAATAGATGTAAAACACTGCGGAATCCGCACAAGGAATTGACATGCTGCGGAAAAAAAAAACTTGGAATTTTCCGCAGCATGTGCACTGTGGATTTGGTTTTCCGTAGGTTTACATGGTACTGTAAAACGCATGGCAAACTGCTGCAGATCCGCAGGGCCAAATCCGCTGCGGATCCCCAGCCAAGTTAACAACGTGTGCGCAGACCCTCAGAGTCTGATTCCAGAGATGTCACTTATTGGGCTGTGTGTTGTTTCAATAAAAGCAGAGTTTTATCAGCAGGAGATTATCACTATAGGACTAGCTGCCTCTTGCCTGACAGTCAACTGTTCTGTGTATCCGCACCCCCACCACTTATTAACTTTCTGCCTATGAACAGTTTACACTGAAAACAATGAATCAGTGTTTTGGGTGGTGTTCTATAGAGCTCAGCATTCAGAGTGCACTGCTGGATCTGCAGCAGAGAAAACAGTGATGTACTGATTCTAATAAGTGACACATTGCTGGAATGCAGGTCTCTGTCTCTACATCATGCAGCTGTAAAATTACATAGCAAAACTCAAGGGACAGATTGCCTTTAAATCATTACTAGATTAAGAAAAGCGGCTAAAAATAAGTCATGCTAGGCACCATGTTTACTCTCCCACATACGTTATGTGGCAGTAAAAGTATTGCTTTTTTAATATATGGCATTTGACTGTAAGCTCACATAAAGGCATTAAAGGGAATTTGTCATCAGGTTTTCACACCCCTATTTATATGTGCATATAGCTCTTTCAAAGACCAGTCCAGCAATACCTTTACATGGCCAGTCTGTTCCTATCTTACTGAGAAATTATTGTTTGAATTGATATGTAAATCAGGCTGAAGAACTATTTATGGATCTGAAGCCTCTGTCACTCCAGCTCTATTCCCCACTCAGCGTCGCCTCCTCCTACCTGACTAACGACTCCTTTGCTTGATGTCACACAGCATGGAGGTTGGAGAAGAGTCTTCAGGTCTGCAAAGGGTCTTCAGCCTCATTTCCATATAAATTGAAACTCTGATTTCTCAGTAAAGGAGGCACAGACTGGTCATGTAAAGGTATTGCTGGAATTGTCTTTGTAAAAGCTAGATATAAAGTGTTTGTCAGCAAGTGATCACTCCCAAATTCCCTTTAAAGAGATTGTCCAGGATTAGAAAATAAAGTCTGCTTTTTTTTTCCCTCCAGAGAAACAATGGAGGTACATATTTTATTCGGAATTAGCACAATCTCTGTGTATGGGATGCGTCTGGTATTCAAGTTCAGCCTCATTCACTTGAATGGGAAATTCTACACACAACGTATTAAAAGCCCCTGAGTGTGGATAAATCCTTCAAGACCTAGTGTCTGGCGTAACTATATTCATAAATGTGCCCTTTTTGTATCTCTTTTCCATTGCTTAGAGCTCAACTAAACTATGAAAAGGGAAAGCGATGACCTCCATTTATGCAAATTGCATTAATTTTAAAGAAATTTAGTGCAATTCTTTGCAGAACCTTATGACGAAATTCCACGTCTGGGGTTCCCTTCCTCTTCCGAAATTTCCGCGGAAATTTCCGAGGCAATTCCGGGAACTCCCCGTCGCGGGAAAAATGCATGCAGAATTGGCATGCGTTTTCCCGCTAAACTCTAGCGTTTTACAAGCGACCTGTAGCATCGCTTGGAAAACTGATTGACAGGTTGGTCACACTTGTCAAACATAGTGTTTGACAAATGTGACCAACTTTTTACTATTGATGCGGCCTATGCAGCATCAATAGTAAAAAGATCCAATGTTAAAAATAATAAAAAAAATTAAAAATCATGATATTCTCACCTTCCGGCGTCCCCGGCAACTTTCCCGCTCCTCGCAATGCTCGCGTTCCCAATAATGCCTTGCGGCAATGACCCCAGATGACGTAGCGGTCTCGCGACACCACTACGTCATCACAGGTCATTGCCGTAAAGCATCACTGGGAATGCGAGCATTGCGAGGAGCGGGAAGACTGCCGGGGAAGGTGAGAATATCCTGATTTTTTTATTTTAATTCTTTTTTTTTTTTTTTTTGTAACAATTATATGGTTCCCAGAGATTCACCTCCACCCTAGGTACCAACCGCACATGATCCACTTACTGTACTTCCCGCATAGTGAGCATAGTCACATGCGGAAAGTAAGCGGATCAATGCATTCCTATGTGCGGAATCCCCGCGATTCCGCACAAAGAATGTACTTGCTGCGTTTTTTTCCGGAATGCGATTCCGCCGCGGAAAAGAGAATGCATTCTAATAATAGGATGCTTAATGCATGCGTTTTTTTCACGGTTTTATCACATTTTTATAACAAAAAAGTGAAAATTCCTGAACGTGAAGGGTTCTCTATCCATATTTGAAGGGCCCTTTGCTTATTTCCTCCCTAAACCCTTCTAATTCATTGTATGAGAGCATGAAGCTTCAGTTATATTTCCTGCTTGTCCTTTGCTCACTGTGCCCGTATTGACCCCTGCTCCAAACCCATGGCTACTGCACTCCTGTGGCTAGTATAGGGCAAGGTTCATACACTGCCGTTGTACATATTTTTTTTTTAATCTTGGTTAAAATCTTACTAATAAGTGGCTAATGATAAACCTTAGCGTTCACATTTAAATGGGCATTTTACTAAGGTTAAAAACGATCTTTGTAAGACATTGTATTGACAGATTTTATGTCACTAAACTATTGCTAATGTACATCAGTGCATATGATAGACTGATGTATGCAGCTGCAGTATACAGTGGCATTGAAAAGCGCAAAATCACTGTTATTGTGAACAGTTAAGCAAGTTGAAGATGAAAGGCCTAAGGTTACAGATGATACATTTGTATTTTAGTAAAAAAACATGTATTGAAATTTTTTTTTTTTACATTTTAACCCCTTTACCCCCAAGGGTGGTTTGCACGTTAATGACCGGGCCAATTTTTACAATTCTGACCACTGTCCTTTTATGAGGTTATAACTCTGGAACGCTTCAACGGATCCTGATGATTCTGAGACATATTGTACTTCATGATAGTGGTAACATTTCTTTGATATTTGGTGAAATTTTAGAAAATTTCGCAATTTTCCAACTTTGAATTTTTATGCCCTTAAATCACAGAGATGTCACACAAAATTCTTAATAAATAACATTTCCCACATGTCTACTTTACATCGGCACAATTTTGGAACCAAAATTTTTTTTTTGTTAGGGAGTTATAAGGGTTAAAAGTTGACCAGCAATTTCTCATTTTTACAACACCATTCTTTTAGGGACCACATCACATTTGAAGTCATTTTGAGGGGTCTATATGATAGAAAATAACCAAGTGTGACACCATTCTAAAAACTGCACCCCTCAAGGTGCTCAAAACCACATTCAAGAAGATTATTAACCCTTCAGGTGTTTCATAGGAATTTTTGGAATGTTTAAAAAAAATGAACATTTACGGTAATTTTTTTTCACAAAAAATTTACTTCAGCACCAATTTGTTTTATTTTACCAATGGTAACAGAAGAAATTGGACCCCAAAAGTTGTCCACTTTGTCCTGAGTACGCTGATACCCTTTATGTGGGGGGGAACCACCGTTTGGGCGCATGGCAGAGCTCAGAAGGGAAGGAGCACCGTTTGGAATGCAAACTTAGATGGAATGGTCTGCAGGCGTCACGTTGCATTTGCAGAGCCCCTGATGTACCTAAACAGTAGAAACCCCCTATATGTGACCCCATATTGGAAACTAGACCCCCCAAGGAACTTATATAAATGTGTTGTGAGAACTTTGAACCCCCAAATGTTTCACTACAGTTAATAATGCAGAGCCGTGAAAATAAAAAATCTTTTTTTTCCCACAAAAATTATATTTTAGCCCCCAGTTTTGTATTTTCCCAAGGGTAACAGGAAAAATTGGACCCCAAAAGTTGTTGTCCAATGTGTCCGGAGTACGCTGATACTCCATATGTTGGGGTAAACCCCTGTTTGGGTGCACGGGAGGGCTCGGAAGGAAGGAGCACTGTTTTACTTTTTCAACGCACAATTGGCTGGAATTGAGATCTGACATCATGTCGAGTTTGGAGAGCCCCTGATGTGCCTAAACAGTGGAAACGCCGATAACTCTAACTGAAACCCTAATCCAAGCACACCCCTAACCCTAATCCAAATGGTAACCTTAACCACACCCCTAACCCTGACTCACCCCTAACCCTAATCCCAACCATAAATGTAATCCAAGCCCCAACCCTAGCCCCAACCCTAGCCCTAACCCTAGCCCTAATGGGAAAAAAATAAATATATTTTTTACATTTTATTATTTTTCCCTAACTAAGGGGGTGATGAAGGGGGGTTTGATTTACTTTTATAGCGGGTTATTTAGCGGATTTTTATGATTGGCAGCTGTCACATACTAAAAGACGCTTTTTATTGCAAAAAATAGTTTTTGCGGTTCCACATTTTGAGTGCTATAATTTTTCCATATTTTGGTCCACAGAGTCATGTGAGGTCTTGTTTTTTGTGGGACAAGTTTACGTTTTTATTGTAACCATTTTCGGGCGCGTGACTTTTTTTATCGACAGGGGAACACAGAATCACCCGGTACCATAGGATTTACTGCCTCAATAGATCCACGTGTCTCAGCTGCGAGGTAATATACGCTTTGGGATCTGTGCCTATATATGAACGTAATTTACAATGTATTCCCTATCATGGTACTGCTGAATGATTAATTCCTATTTCATGTATCTGGCAGATCTGGTAGCATTTAGTGGCTCATAGTACTTGCCAAATCTTAATAGCATTAGATTCTCCTCTCTTGCTGCATTGTGGTGGCATATATTTCTACAATGGGATTAAGGGTGTTATTCTGGCCCCCTGAGTATTTTTTGTATTGTATGTTCCATACCTGTTCTTTCTTTTAATTCTTTGGTAATAAACTGAGATATTTTATTGGTATCCTGTGGTTCTCTTCCTTGGGCTCAGGGGTTAATTCGCACTGAGTTTCCTATCTGTTGATTTATATGTTAAGAAGTGCCATGTAGTATTCTGGGACATCCTGTTGAATTATCATAGATACTAACCATGCAGGGTGCCCAAAATTTGGCACCGGCCCCTTTTCCTTTTTGTAATTTTTATAATGTAAAAGATGAAGGGGAAAAAAAAAAAATATAATAAAAAAAAAACAGACGTGTAAATCACTTATTGCTTGTTTTATCTCTTGGTGCTGATTCATGATCATATACAAGTGCAACCACTTAATGCCAAGGTTTTAGGCAAAGTTAACTTGATTTGCATTTTGAGTAGTGATGATTAATGCAGTTATGAGCAGCGTGTATGGCGCTTTGGCTGCGGCACATTTTTCAATTCAATATACTAGTATATATCGTAGTTCAAAGTTGTTACGGTACTTTATTCTTCCCAATTAACTGGTGAAAAGAGAACTGAAGGATGAGGCAAGAAAACTGCTCTATAACCACTAAGTTCTCAGCATGTCCTCATTACTTTACATACCAGCTGGGACTGTCCGTTTTTGTACATTTGCCTGCAGTGGTTATTTAATTAAATATTCTCAGCCTATTTCAATTTTTGTTTGTTTCTAGAGAAATATTTTATGGACAAAATCCAACAAATCCGAAAGATGGGATGCTGTAGTTGTTTATGACTTTCTTTCTTTCTTTTTCTGTCCTTTCTTTTTCTTTTCTCCTTCCTTCCTTCCGTCCGTCCGTCCGTCCGTCCGTCCGTCCATCATTACAAAGCTACTAATAGAAGGGGTGTCCATGTGGAGAAAAAAGTATTTAGACTAAATAATTTAAAAAATAAATATAATTTATTATACTATAATCTAAAGATATCAGCCCCTGTCCTAGTAGCTCCATTTTCTGGCTTACGGTTGACACGAGCAGCTCTTATACTGGCATGTGACCATTTGTGTGTAACTGGCTGGCTTACTGGCCCCTAAGTAAGCCAGCTATATAGTCTGTCACGGCTTCTATGTCTCTGTGTAAAGAAGAGGGCTAGCTTAGATATTAAAATGAACTAGTTAAACAAGTACGCTCTACAACATTACTAGTCATATCCTGACGCATGAACCTACCTTATTTCTTGTATGAAACCCAAGCCAGTAGTAGAGTTGCAGTGACCAGAACCGGCACGATTGGGATCAGGGATTCTCTCCCAATTCAAGTGTATTACTAAATTGCATGTACAGTATATATATTTTAAAAACTTCTAAAGATTTTTTTTTTTTTCTAGTTGGAAACCACTTTTAAATATTTAGAAAATTGAGGGATCTAACTAACTGTAACCCATTCCCCAAATCCCTTAGATCTTGCAGTGTGGCTTTCATACTTTCTCATAACACCTTATAAGATATAAATAAGATAGTGATACTCCGTCCATTCTTGGATAAACCTCTTTTCCCTGCCACCCGTAGTGGCCACCATGTAGTCTGGGTGGCTAAATGACTCCAGTCTTCATGCCAGCTCATAAGGTGAACACAAATGTAGCTGGTCCTAAGGATAAGTAGTTATTAATACCTAATTACATCATTGTTGTGGAATTACATGCATAATATAAATCCAACGATACTCACTGCAGATAAATATTTCACTACTGTTCTCTCATTTGCATTCACCCGTATTCTTTTGTATAACCCAGCAAATAATGTTCTGTGAACTTTACTGTAAATGACCAGGTTCCTAATCCCGTAAAATTAGGGCAGTTATACCAGTGACAAGTAGACAATATGGTTGCACATTTAAATGAGAGTAGGAGTATGCTAATTCCTTAATTATGTTTTATCTAGGATCATGTCATATTAAATTAGCTTAATATGGAATTTTATTGACTCTAATGGATTGGCACTGACTAATATATCAGAAAAGGCAAAGAGGAAAGGACTCAGGGGGCTTTGCGTCACACTGACTTTGCCAACGACATGTGCCAGATTATTCGATTTTCTTGTTTTATTCATCATTCAGCTAGTCAAAGGTAGTTTTTGGAGGTAAAGGCTTTTAAAATAGTTTTTGCCTTATTTAAATACATTTTGTATGTTCTGTGTAGCTTTTTTAATAACACTATACCTTTTTCTTATGTTTAAAGAGTGCTTTGAGGTCTGTTTCTCCCTTGGTAGAGTTGACATACATTGCCACCATAACACCTAGTCTCCTTGTAGACAAATGCTTTGGTTCATCATTTGTGGCTTTTTAAGTGACTTTTCTTTTGTCTTGTGCCATTTTGTTAATTAATTTTGCCCAAAATCAAAGATGCTCTTTTTTTTCTTCTTTTTTTTAAATAATTTTTTAACCTTTTTAGAGGAAAAAACTACACGAAAATAACATTAGACAGACTTTGTACAGTGGTGTACTGGAGTGTGCCTGCTTAAAAATGTTGTGACATTATAAAAGTAACAAATAATCAATTAGGCTAAAATATCTGTAAAATGTATACTAGGCCTTCACTGTTAAGCATAAACAGAATGAACCAAGTAAAGTTAACTTAAAAAAGGTGCAAATTAAACCATGAATAAGGTGCAAAAATGTCAGTATTAGAAAAGTTTTTAATCCAAAGAAAATGTACAAAGACAATGATGAATCGGACCAAAGACAGCGGTGGCTCTGAGCTGGTAGATTTAGGTCTGTTTATAGCAGAGGTTCTCAATCTTTCCTACCTTGACCTTGAGAGCCACATTCAACTCAGCGAGATGGTTTGACTAACACAATCATCACATCTCCAGTTTACAATTTTTTTTTTTTCTTTCCTTCGTCTTACCTGCCAGAATATGGACATCCAGATCAGCTCTTTTGTACAAAGCTACTTACAAAAGTTACCTTCTGGAGACCTTCTCTTTTTAGCTGGTTGATAGACTTAGGCCGGCGTCACACTAGCGAGTTTTACGGATGTATGAGCGCAGAAAATACGTCCGTAAAACTCGCAAAACAAACGTCCCAATTATTCTCTATGCCCCTGCTCCTATCTGCCGTATTTTACTGATTTCTACGGCCGTAGAAAATCGCAGCATGCTGCGTTTGTCACCGTATTGCGCAAATAAAACGCCAATGAAAGTCTATGGAAGCCCTCAAAATACGGATTACATACGGTCCAGCAGTGTGACTTGCGAGAAATACGCAGCGGTGTTAGAGAGAAAAGCCGGCAATTCAGCGCGGTGTACAGTAAAATCACACTGACAGCTTACAATAGAATAGGTATAATAAATGTGTACACATAGAATACGTGTATATATATATATATATATATATATATATATATATATATATATATATATATATATATATATATATATATATAATCAGTATATGTTTTTTTTTTTGTTTTTTTTTTTTTACACACATGGATCCCTTGTATGGCCGTATGTTGGTTTTGCAAGCCTGCGAGAAAAACACGCAGTACGGATGCCATGCGGATTACATACGGAGGATGCCATGCGCAAAAAACGCTGACACACCCTGCCTACGGAGGACCTACGGACCACTATTTTGGGGAGTTTTCATCGAATTGCGACCGTAATATAAGGACCGTATTATCTTACGCTGAGTGTGAGGCCGGCCTTAGTGTGAAAATACCAAGTTGGCAGACAGTTATGAGGCTCCAGAATCACAGATTGGGGCCTTCTGACTTACAGGAACAAAAAGAACCTTACAGTTGAAAGAGTGTGCAAAGCAGTCATCAAACCGAAAGGTGGCTACTTTGAAGAACCTAGAATATAAGACATATTTTCAGTTGCTTCGCACTTTTTTGTTAAGTATATAATTCCACATGTGTTAAAGGGAACCTGTCACCCCGAAAATCGCAGGTGAGGTAAGCCCACCGGCATCAGGGGCTTATCTGCAGCATTCTGTTCCCCAATGTTACCTGAAAAAGGAGAAAAAGACGTTATATTATACTCACCCAGGGGCGGTCCCGCTGCTGATCAGGTCGGATGGGAGTCTCTGGTCCGCTGCGGCGCCTCCCATCTTCATTACAAGACGTCCTCTTCTGATCTTCAGCCACGGCTCCGGCGCAGGCGTACTTTGCTCTGCCCTGTTGAGGGCAGACAAAGTACTGCAGTGCGCAGGCGCCGGGCCTCTGACCTTTCCGGTGCCTGCGCACTGCAGTACTATCCTCTGCCCTCAAGAGGGCAGAGCAAAGTACGCCTGCGCCGGAGCCGTGGCTGATGATCAGAAGAGGACGTCTTGTAATGAAGATGGGAGGCGCCGCAGCGGACCAGAGACTCCCATCCGACCTGATCAGCAGCGGGACCGCCCCTGGGTGAGTATAATCTAACGTCTTTTTCTCCTTTTTCAGGTAACATAGGGGGCTTATCTACAGCATTACAGAATGCTGCAGATAAGCCCCTGATGCCGGTGGGCTTACCTCACCCGCGATTTTCGGGGTGACCGGTTCCGTTTAATTCATAGTTTTGATACCTTCAGTATGAATTTACAATTTTCATAGTCATGAAAATACAGAAAAATCTTTAAATAAGTAGGTGTGTCCAAACTTTTGGTCTGTACTGTGTGTGTGTGTGTGTATATGTGTATGTATGTATATATATATATATCTCTAATTGTCTAAGGGTTTTTCCGTCTGTCTGTCTTTCTGTCTGTCTGTCTGTCCTGGAAATCCCGCGTCTCTGATTTCCAGGACCTGGCGGCCTCGACCAATCAGAGACCGGCGCAGCATCGATGTAGAAATCCCGCGTCTCTGATTGGTCGAGGCCGCCAGGCCTCGACCAATCAGCAACGGGCACAGCGACGATGATGTCATAAAGGACGTAGACATCTCACGTTTCTGATTCAGCGACGAGCACAGTATCGACGTAGATGTCATAATGGTTGCCATGGCGACGATGATGTCATAAAGGTTGCCTCGACCAATCAGCGACGGGCACAGTCTGCCGCGAATTCTGGAATCATCATTGTCCATATACTACGGGGACATGCATATTCTAGAATACCCGATGCGTTAGAATCGGGCCACAATCTAGTTTATATAGCTGCTGGCTCCAATCGTTTATATAGGGCGATTGGAGAATTGTTACAGGTAGTGTATGGCTTCAGGGGTGCGGTTTACAGAGCAAGAGGAACTGAGCTATTACATTTTATATATTTAATCTGGAAAGGTAGGAAATGTTCATAAAAATGATATACAAAAATGTTACAAAATGGGAACAAAACAATACGGTATATAGAATCACATTGCATTAAAGGGATATATAAAAAAAAGTACTAAATTTATGTCACAGAAATTGTTCAGAGCTTAGCGGAGGAAAGTACTCATTAGAACAACTACTTGGAGCAAGGGACAGAACCACAGAGTCCTGTCTTCCAGAACTGACAAATTTCAAAAACAAAAACTCTGCTTTTCATTAGATCATGGTTTCGCCCTTGTAGCTACCCTTGGTGAACTCATATAGGGAGCTGGTCATGGGATATGCTAGGTATTTAGAAGATTGAGAGCCCCAACTTTCAGGATATCTTCGCCCCTGTAGGTCCCAGGCGGGATGTATTGTCATGTTTCCAATCATGATTTTACCTTTCTATAAAGATGAAACATGGCATGGATCGCATCATCCATCTGATATTAGGTTGGAGGTGTTCGGCCAGCCTTACTGTTTCATGAGTAAATGAGTTAATCCCTTTGCTGTGACTCCGAAATTGCATTGATCCGATATTCATGGGAAATATAAACATCAATATTCATCACTGACCACTGGCTGCAGAGCGTTGGAGATTATTCCTTTAAACAAAGATTGTCCTTGTACTTTCCGCCTTGGAGTATTTGAATCCTAGACTTGGTGGCTTGTTGTCAGCAAATCCTTTGTTGTAATTACCTGTTGAAGGAATGAGATCCTACTGCAATGGAGGTTGAAGTGACTGTTCTTTCTCACTTCCCCAGTTATAATTAATTCCATGTGCTTAATTTGGCTGTGATATGTCCCCTCTCCAGAGATGTCTTTATGGATTTTACAATTTTTCACTACGACACTGGGCTTAGTATTTGATTAGCTGGGCTGATGTGACATCATCATTGCAATGTAAAGCTGTTCCAGAGATCCTGAAAGGAAAGAGATTTGCGAGCCTGCCTTCAGGCGGCCAGAGACTACTAACATGGCCAATGGCCGGAGTCGCTCAAATTGATGTCTATGGTAAACATTCTTTCATTAACACTTCAAGTGGGTATCGGAACCACTGATCTGATACTGATGTGATATACTAATGATAAGTCATCAATATAAAATGAATGTTAACCTTTTAGCATCATGTCATTTTTTGGGGTCTTCAAATAAGGTCCCTTGCGAGTTCAGTTTACTCTGCTTTTTTTTCTCCCGAGAGCTTGTATTCAGTGATTACCATACTGTGAAAGGTCGCATATGTATGAGTGGTCTGTGTGGTTATGTCTCCTGGCATCACCAACTCGTATTTTACCTTTTAATCACAGTAAAGGGAGCTTCTGTGTGGCCACAGTTGAAACAACATATTCTAGCTCCAGAATAATCTGTGTTACAGCTGGTGCTGCTAAAAACAAGCCAGGAATGCTTAGAAAAACAGTCCCCTCAAGGATATTTTCTCTCCAAATACTACAAACGAAGAAATCCTTTAAAATGCCAGCTGCAATTTATCGTGTATTTATTTAAAAACAAAAAAAAACTTTTTAATTATTAATTTGCATTCTACTAAATGCTAGACTTTATTTGTCAGGCCTATAAATAGGCTTCTAACAATTCCTACCCCGTAGTTTACAAACATGGCAGTGATAGCAGTCACCAATTCCTTTTAAAGGGGTTGTCTTTTCATTACAAACTGTTCCCTTTAATAAGAAAGCTGGCATAGCAATTGGCTGACTGGCAGGAAAGATCTCCAGAACATGGCTGATCTATGTGTCTGCAAGAGGCAGAGCTGCTTATTTTGCTCTACCATGTCCATTAGTGATGCGCCAACGTGCTCGGGTAAGGTGTTATCTGAGCATGCTCTGGTGATAACAGGGTGACTTCGGCGTGCTCGAAAAATGCTTGAGTCCCCCGCACCTGCATGTCTCGCAGCTGTTCAACATCCGCAACACATGCAGGGATTTCCTAATAGAAGACAATCCCTGAATGTAGATTGTGAGCCTTCGCGGGCAGGGTCCTCTCTCCTCCTGTACCAGTTATGACTTGTATTGTTTAACCCCTTTCTGCCATTAGACGTACTATTGCGTCCATGTGGGGTGGGCTTTACTTCCCAAGGACGCAATAGTACGTCATATGCGATCGGCAGCGCTCACGGGGGGAGCGCCGCCGATCGCGGCCGGGTGTCAGCTGTTTATCGCAGCTGACATCCGGCACTATGTGCCAGGAGCGGTCACGGACCGCCCCCGGCACATTAACCCCCGGCACACCGCGATCAAAGATGATCGCGATGTGCCGGCGGTACAGGGAAGCACCGCGCAGGGAGGGGGCTCCCTGCGGGCTTCCCTGAGCCCCCCGCAGCAACGCGATGTGATCGCGTTGCTGCGAGGGTCTCACCTCCCTCCCTGCTCCCTCCAGCCCCGGATCCAAGATGGCCGCGGATCCGGGTCCTGCAGGGAGGGAGGTGGCTTCACAGAGCCTGCTCAGAGCAGGCACTGTGAAGCAGCCTGCACTCCTATCAGATCAGTGATCTGACAGAGTGCTGTGCAAACTGTCAGATCACTGATCTGTGATGTCCCCCCCTGGGACAAAGTAAAAAAGTAAAAAAAAAAATTTCAAATGTGTAAAAAAAAAATAAAAAAAAATATTCCAAAATAATGAAAAAAAAAATAAAAATATTATTCCCATAAATACATTTCTTTATCTAAATAAAAAAAACAAAACAATAAAAGTACACATATTTAGTATCGCCGCGTCCGTAACGGCCCGACCTATAAAACTGGCCCACTAGTTAACCCCTTCAGTAAACACCGTAAGAAAAAAAAAAAAAAAACGAGGCAAAAAACAACGCTTGATAATCATACCGCCGAACAAAAAGTGGAATAACACGCGATCAAAAAGACAGATATAACTAACCATGGTACCGCTGAAAACGTCATCTTGTCCCGCAAAAAACGAGCCGCCATACAGCATCATCAGCAAAAAAATAAAAAAGTTATAGTCCTGAGAATAAAGCGATGCAAAAATAATTATTTTTTCTATAAAATAGTTTTTATCGTATAAAAGCGCCAAAACATAAAAAAATGATATAAATGAGGTATCGCCGTAATCGTACTGACCCGAAGAATAAAACTGATTTATCAATTTTACCAAACGCGGAACGGTATAAACGCCTCCCCCAAAAGAAATTCATGAATAGCTGGTTTTTGGTCATTCTTCCTCACAAAAATCGGAATAAAAAGCGATCAAAAAATGTCACGTGCCCGAAAATGTTACCAATAAAAACATCAACTCGTCCCGCAAAAACCAAGACCTCACATGACTCTGTGGACCAGAATATAGAAAAATTATAGCTCTCAAAATGTGGTAACGCAAAAAATATTTTTTGCAATAAAAAGCGTCTTTCAGTGTGTGACGGCTGCCAATCATAAAAATCCGCTAAAAAACCCGCTATAAAAGTAAATCAAACCCCCCTTCATCACCCCCTTAGTTAGGGAAAAATTAAAAAAATGTATTTATTTCCATTTTCCCATTAGGGCTAGGGCTAGGGTTAGGGCTAGGGTTAGGGCTAGGGTTAGGGCTAGGGTTAGGGCTAGGGCTAGGGTTAGGGCTAGGGTTAGGGCTAGGGTTAGGGCTAGGGTTAGGGCTAAGGTTAGGGCTAGGGTTAGGGCTAGGGTTAGGGTTAGGGTTAGGGCTAGGGTTAGGGCTAGGGTTAGGGTTAGGGCTAGGGTTAGGGCTAGGGCTAGGGTTAGGGTTAGGGCTAGGGTTAGGGCTAGGGTTAGGGCTAGGGCTACAGTTTGGGTTGGGGCTAAAGTTACAGTTAGGGTTTAGATTACATTTACGGTTGGGAATAGGGTTGGGATTAGGGTTAGGGGTGTGTCAGGGTTAGAGGTGTGGTTAGGGTTACCATTGGGATTAGGGTTAGGGATGTGTTTGGATTAGGGTTTCAGTTATAATTGGGGGGTTTCCACTGTTTAGGCACATCAGGGGCTCTCCAAACGCGACATGGCGTCCGATCTCAATTCCAGCCAATTCTGCGTTGAAAAAGTAAAACAGTGCTTCTTCCCTTCCGAGCTCTCCCGTGTGCCCAAGCAGGGGTTTACCCCAACATATGGGGTATCAGCGTACTCAGGACAAATAGGACAACAACTTTTGGGGTCCAATTTCTCCTGCTACCCTTGGGAAAATACAAAACTCGGGGCTAAAACATATTTTTTGTGGGAAAAAAAAAGATTTTTTATTTTCACGGCTCTGCGTTATAAACTGTAGTGAAACACTTGGGGGTTCAAAGTTCTCACAACACATCTAGATTAGTTCCCTGGGGGGTCTAGTTTCCAATATGGGGTCACTTGTGGGGGGTTTCTACTGTTTAGGTACATTAGGGGTTCTGCAAACGCAATGTGACGTCTGCAGACCATTCCATCTAAGTCTGCATTCCAAATGGCGCTCCTTCCCTTCCGAGCTCTGCCATGCGCTCAAACGTTGGTTTCCCCCAACATACGGGGTATCAGCGTACTCAGGACAAATTGGACAACAACTTTTGGGGTCGAATTTCTCCTCTTACCCTCGGGAAAATACAAAACTGGGGGCTAAAAAATAATTTTGGGGGGAAAGATTTTTTTTTTTAATTTTCACGGCTCTGCGTTACAAACTGTAGTGAAACACTTGGGGGTTCAAAGCTATCACAACACATCTAGATGAGTTCCTTAGGGGGTCTAGTTTCCAAAATGGTGTCACTTGTGGGAGGTTTCTACTGTTTAGGTACATTAGGGGCTCTGCAAATGCAATGTGACACCTGCAGACCATTCCATCTAAGTCCTCATTCCAAATGGAGCTCCTTCCCTTCCGAGCCCTCCCATGCGCCCAAACAGTGGTTCCCCCCCACATATGGGGTATCAGCGCACTCAGGACAAATTGGACAACAAATTGTGGGGTCGAATTTCTCCTTTTACCCTCGGAAAAATACAAAACTGGGGGCTAAAAAATAATTTTTGTGGGAAAAAATTTTTGTTTTATTTTTACGGCTCTCCATTATAAACTTCTGTGAAGCCCTTGGTGGGTCAAAGCGCTCAGCACACATCTAGATAAGTTCCTAAGGGGGTCTACTTTCCAAAATGGTGTCACTTGTGGGGGGTTTCTACTGTTTAGGTACATTAGGGGCTCTGCAAACGCAATGTGACACCTGCAGACCATTCCATCTAAGTCTGCATTCAAATGGCACTCCTTCCCTTCTGAGCCCTCCCATGTGCCCAAACAGTGGTTCCCCCCACATATGGTGTATCATCGCACTCAGGACAAATTGGGCAACAAATTTTGGGGTCCAATTTCTCCTGTTACCCTCAGGAAAATACAAAACTGGGGGCTAAAAAAATAATTTTTGTGGGAAAAAAATTTTGTTTTATTTTTACGGCTCTGCATTATAAACTTCTGTGAAGCACTTGGTGGGTCAAAGTGCTCACCACACCTCTAGATAAGTTCCTTAGGGGGTCTACTTTCCAAAATGGTGTCATTTGTGGGGGGTTTCAATGTTTAGGCACATCAGTGGCTCTTCAAACGCAACATGGCGTCCCATCTCAATTCCTGTCAATTTTGCTTTGAACAGTCAAACGGCGCTCCTTCCCTTCCGAGCTCTCCCATCCACCCAAACAGTGGTTTACCCCCACATATGGGGTATCCGCGTACTCAGGACAAATTGTACAACAACTTTTGGGGTCCAATTTCTTCTCTTACCCTTGGGAAAATAAAAAATTGGGGGCGAAAAGATAATTTTTGTGAAAAAATATGATTTTTTATTTTTACGGTTCTACATTATAAACTTCTGTGAAGCACTTGGTGGGTCAAAGTGCTCACCACACCTCTAGATAAATTCCTTAGGGGGTCTACTTTCCAAAATGGTGTCACTTGTGGGGGGTTTCAATGTTTAGGCACATCAGTGGCTCTTCAAACGCAACATGATGTCCCATCTCAATTCCTGTCAATTTTGCATTGAAAAGTCAAACGGCGCTCCTTCCCTTCCGAGCTCTCCCATCCGCCCAAACAGTGGTTTACCCCCACATATGGGCTATCAGCGTACTCAGGACAAATTGTACAACAACTTTTGGGGTCCAATTTCTTCTCTTACCCTTGGGAAAATAAAAAATTGGGGGCGAAAAGATAATTTTTGTGAAAAAATATGATTTTTTATTTTTACGGTTCTACATTATAAACTTCTGTGAAGCACTTGTTGGGTCAAAGTGCTCACCACACCTCTAGATAAGTTCCTTAGGGGGTCTACTTTCCAAAATGGTGTCACTTGTGGGGGGTTTCAATGTTTAGCCACATCAGGGGCTCTCCAAACGAAACATGGCGTCCCATCTCAATTCCAGTCAATTTTGCATTGAAAAGTCAAATGGCACTCCTTCGCTTCCGAGCTCTGCCATGCGCCCAAACAGTGGTTTACCCCCACATGTGGGGTATTGGCATACTCAGGACAAATTGTACAACAATGTTTGGGGTCCATTTTCTCCTGTTACCCTTGGTAAAATAAAACAAATTGGAGCTGAATTACATTTTTTGTGAAAAAAAGTTAAATGTTCATTTTTATTTAAACATTCAAAAAATTCCTGTGAAGCACCAGAAGGGTTAATAAACTTCTTGAATATGGTTTTGAGCACCTTGAGGGGTGTAGTTTTTAGAATGGTGTCACACTTGGGTATTTTCTATCATATAGACCCCTCAAAATGACTTCAAATGAGATGTGGTCCCTAAAATAAAATGGTGTTGTAGAAATGAGAAATTGCTGGTCAACTTTTAACCCTTATAACTCCCTAACAAAAAAAAATTTTGGTTCCAAAATTGTGCTGATGTAAAGTAGACATGTGGGAAATGTTACTTATTAAGTATTTTGTGTGACATATCTCTGTGATTTAATTGCATAAAAATTCAAAGTTGGAAAATTGCGAAATTTTCATAATTTTCGCCAAATTTCCGTTTTTTTCACAAATAAACGCAGGTACTATCAAATAATTTTTACCATTGTCATGAAGAACAATATGTCACGAGAAAACAATGTCAGAATCACCAGGATCCATTGAAGCGTTCCAGAGTTATAACCTCATAAAGGGACAGTGGTCAGAATTGTAAAAATTGGCCCGGTCATTAACGTGCAAACCACCCTTGGGGGTAAAGGGGTTAAGATTATTGTACTTGTTTTTATTATGTATACCCCTCCTTACATGTAAAGTGCCATGGAATAAATGGTGCTATAACAATAAATAATAATAATAATAATGTGTTGCAGAGGTCAAACAGCCACTAAACATGCAGCCGCGGGGACTCGAACATATTTTTCAAGCACACCGAAGTCACCCTGTTATCACCCGAGCATGCTCAGATAACACCTCTTCACTATTGTCTAAATGAATCCTCTTTCAGCAACATGGAGCCCAATCACCGAGCTCATCGGCTCTGTCAGTGTAGATGGAACCAGAGTGTGCTTACTGTCTGGCAGAAGCGGTGATACACCCTGTGGATGTATGTCACCACTGCAGTCAAGACACAGAAACCAGAGCAGCAGTGGAGACCTGGCGCTGCGGAGGGGGAGTGCCATCTGGCTCTTTTTATTTTACATGACTACAGGCATGAGTTCCACTTTTCTAAAAGTGTTTCACCCCTTTAAAACCTTGTTCAGGAAGCCGAATAAAAAAATTGCAGAGGTGATTGGCTCGTTGGCAAGTCCATATGGCAGATGGGTGTTGGAGAGGTCTTCTGCTGCATGCATTGTCATGTATGTAGAATGGACCAGACTAGCACATCCTGTGGGGTTTTTTCATACAGACCATTGGTTATCACTTGTGTGCACTGGTCTGTAGTTCACCAGGGTGTCAGTGTGCTGTCCGAGGCTCACACAGGCAGCAGGCTGACCAGGCTCCAGCCATCCGAAGATAGATAGCTAGAGAGAGGTGTTGTCTAGATGAAAACCTTTTGTTTGAGTGCTTTGAATTGTAATTTTCTTTGCAGTGGAACTTTTTTTGTTTTTTGAGAACGAGCTTAGGCATGCTGCGTTATAAAATGACATTACTGATGATTTGGAGGATGGTCAATAATTTATAGTATCATTTATTCCTCATCGTATTAAGACCTCTGCTAGATGTCAGTGACTAGAAACATTTTTGTTTATGCCTAGAGGCTATAAAGCCATACAGACCTAATACTACTCACAGCTGTCACTATCTGTTGCAATTTTAAGCCTAGAGGAGTTGGCGACTGTACACACCCTCTGACAACTGGAAGCGTTTGGTGTCTCAAGATTTCCTGTTATAGCAAATTTCCCTTCTCCTGCCAGAAGTGTTTAAAGGGAACCTGTCACCCCGTTTTTTGAGATTGAGATATAAATACTGTTAAATAGGGCCTGCGCTGTGCGTTACTATAGTGTATGTAGTGTACCCTGATTCCCCATGTATGCCGAGAAATACATTACCAAAGTCGGCGTTTTCGCCTGTCAATCAGGCTGGTCTGGTCAGGTGGGCGTGTTCACAGCGTTCTTTTCTTCCCCAGGTTTGCATCTCGGCTTTGGGAAAATGGCCGCCGCGATCTCTTCTGCGCACGCGCGGCATCCCGCGGCCATTTTCCTGAAGCCCCGTGCAGCAGAGCACTACATCTGCGCACGCGCGGCCCCAGGAAGATGGCCGCCCGCACCGATGAAAGGAATGACAGCGCAGATCGCGCGCTGTGTCTTCACGTGGGCACAGGGAATCCGGACCTTGGACATGCGCACACCACTACGCCACCAACGGAAACCTGGGGAAGAAAAGAACGCTGTGAACACGCCCACCTGACCAGACCAGCCTGATTGACAGGCGAAAACGCCGACTTTGGTAATGTATTTCTCGGCATACATGGGGAATCAGGGTACACTACATACACCATAGTAACGCACAGCACAGGCCCTATTTAACAGTATTTATATCTCAATCTCAAAAAACGGGGTGACAGGTTCCCTTTAAGGCTACATTCACACATACGTTTAGTTTTTGTGTCCGTCTCAAATGGACCGTTTTTTTTTTCCTCCCTCACCTGTATTGCATCCATTTTTTTTCTTTTAACAATGGATCAATTAAAAATGAGTTGGAAACTGATGTAACATGAAAGTCTACATTTCTTTCATCTGTTTTCGATGAGTCTCACACAGTTTAAAGGGGTATTCACATCTCCAAGAGTTTATCCCAATATGTAGTAGGTGTAAGAATAATATTAGCAAATACCTCCAATTAGAAATGTAGTATAGTTCTTCTGATTCACTATGTTGCTTTCCCCAAGTGCAGGGCATTGCAGTAAATTACGGTAGGTATCCATGGTTGCAACAATGCACATAGTGACTGTCAGTTAGTTAGTTCTTAGTGGTCGGAACCATGGATAACTAAGCTACTGCAATGCCCTTTACACGGGCTAAGCGACATAGAAAATCTGAAGAACTATACTGCATTGCTAAGGCTACTTTCAAACATCAGTTTTTTGCCTTCAGGCATAATCCGTAGATATTTTTTTAAAGGAAAAAAACGGATCCGGTGCAAATTGTGAAAAACTGATGCGCTGGATCTGTTTTTTGTTTACCGGGCATAGAGTTTGGACTTCCTGTTCCGGGGAAAGGGAGAGAGAGAGAGAGAGAGAGAGAGGGAATGGATTACAATGGCAAAAACCTGATGTGGAAAGTAGCCTAATTGGAGGCATTTGCTAATATTATTATTACTAGCTGAAGAGCCCGGCGTTGCCTGGGCATAGTAAATATCTGTGGTTAGTTATAGCACCTCACTTCTCTTATTTTCCCATCACGCCTCTCATTTTCCCAATCACATCATTCATTTTCCCCCTCACATCTCTCATTTTCTCCCTCACTCCTCTCATTCCCACCTAACACTTGTCATTTCAACCTCACATCTGTCATTTTCTGATCACTCCACTATTTTTCCTCACTCCTCTCATTTTGCACTCACACCTTTTCATTTTCACCTCATCACCTCAGTATATACATGTTTGTAATCTCCCTTATATATAGTATACATCTGTATGTCATCTCCAGTATATAGTATATACCTGTATGTCATCTCCCCTGTATATAGTATATACCTGCTGTGTGTCATCTCCCCTATATATAGTATATACCTGAATGTCATCTCATTCTATATATAGTATATACCTGTATGTCATCTCCTCCTGTATATAGTATATACCTGTGTGTCATCTCCCCTGTATATAGTATATATCTGTGTGTCATCTCCCCTGTATATAGTATATATCTGTGTGTCATCTCCTCCTGTTTCTAGTATATACCTGCATGTCATCTTCTATATATAGCATATACCTGTATGTCATCTCCTCCTGTATATAGTATATACCTGTATGTCATCTGCTCCTGTATATAGTATATACCTGTGTCATCTCCTCCTGTATATAGTATATACCTGTATGTCATCTCCTCCTGTATATATATGTACCTGTATGTCATCTTCTCCTCTATATAGTATATACCTGTGTGTCATCTCTCCTGTATATAGTATATATCTGTGTGTTATCTCCCCTGTATATAGTATATACCTGTGTGTCATCTCCTCCTGTATTAGACCTCGTTCACACGTTATTTGCTCAGTATTTTTACCTCAGTATTTGTAAGCTAAATTGGCAGCCTGATAAATCCCCAGCCAACAGGAAGCCCTTCCCCTGGCAGTATATATTAGCTCACACATACACATAATAGACAGGTCATGTGACTGACAGCTGCCGTATTTCCTATATGGTGCAATTGTTGTAGTTTGTCTGCTTATTAATCAGATTTTTATTTTTGAAGGATAATACCAGACTTGTGTGTGTTTTAGGGCGAGTTTCGTTTGTCAAGTTGTGTGTGTTGAGTTGCGTGTGGCAACATGCGTGTAGCAACTTTTTGTGTCGAGTTGCATGTGACAGGTTAGTGTAGCAAGTTGTATGCAGCAAGTTTTGCGCATGGCGAGTTTTGCGCGTGGCGAGTTTTATGTGTGGTGCCCTTTGAGTATGTGCAAGTTTTGTGTGAGGCAACTTTTGCATGTGTTGCAACTTTTGTGCATGTGGCAATTTTTCCGCGTGTGCAAGTTTTGCGTGTGGCGAGTTTTCCATGAGGTGAGTTTTGCACTTGTGGTGAGTTTTGCAAGTGCCTAGTTTTTGCATGTGGCGAGTTCTGTGCGTTGCGAGTTTTGAGCGGCGACTGTTGTGTTTCGACTTTTATGTGGCGAGGTTGGTGTATTTGTGGTGAAATGTGTGCTGAGGGTAATATGTGTTCAAGCACGTGGTAGTGTGTGGCGCACTTTGTGTGTGTGTTCATATCCCCGTGTGTGGTGAGTATCCCATGTCGGGGCCCCACCTTAGCAACTGTACGGTATATACTCTTTGGCGCCATCGCTCTCATTCTTTAAGTCCCCCTTGTTCACATCTGGCAGCTGTCAATTTGCCTCCAACACTTTTCCTTTCACTTTTTCCCCATTATGTAGATAGGGGCAAAATTGTTTGGTGAATTGGAAAGCGCGGGGTTAAAATTTCACCTCACAACGTAGCATATGACGCTCTCAGGGTCCAGACGTGACTGTGCAAAATTTTGAGGCTGTAGCTGCGACGCCTCCAACACTTTTCCTTTCACTTTTTTCCCCATTATGTAGATAGGGGCAAAATTGTTTGGTGAATTGGAAAGCGCGGGGTTAAAATTTCACCTCACAACGTAGCCTATGACGCTCTCAGGGTCCAGACGTGTGACTGTGCAAAATTTTGTTGCTGTAGCTGCGACGCCTCCAACACTTTTCATTTCACTTTTTCCCCATTATGTAGATAGGGGTAAAATTGTTTGGTGAATTGGAAAGCGCAGGGTTAAAATTTCACCTCACATCGTAGCCTATGATGCTCTCAGGGTCCAGACGTGACTGTGCAAAATTTTGAGGCTGTAGCTGCGACGCCTCCAACACTTTTCCTTTCACTTTTTTCCCCATTATGTAGATAGGGGCAAAATTGTTTGGTGAATTGGAAAGCGCGGGGTTAAAATTTCACCTCACAACGTAGCCTATGGCGCTCTCAGGGTCCAGACGTGTGACTGTGCAAAATTTTGTGGCTGTAGCTGCGACGCCTCCAACACTTTTCATTTCACTTTTTCCCCATTATGTAGATAGGGGCAAAATTGTTTGGTGAATTGGAAAGCGCAGGGTTAAAATTTCACCTCACAACATAGCCTATGACGCTCTCAGGGTCCAGACGTGTGACTGTGCAAAATTTTGATTCTGTAGCTGCGACGCCTCCAACACTTTTCCTTTCACCTTTTTCCCCATTATGTAGATAGGGGCAAAATTGTTTGGTGAATTGGAAAGCGCAGGGTTAAAATTTCACCTCACAACATAGCCTATGACGCTCTCAGGGTCCAGACGTGTGACTGTGCAAAATTTTGTTTCTGTAGCTGCGACGCCTCCAACACTTTTCCTTTCACTTTTTTCCCCATTATGTAGATAGGGGCAAAATTGTTTGGTGAATTGGAAAGCGCGGGGTTAAAATTTCACCTCACAACGTAGCCTATGACGCTCTCAGGGTCCAGACGTGTGACTGTACAAAATTTTGTTGCTGTAGCTGCGACGCCTCCAACACTTTTCATTTCACTTTTTCCCCATTATGTAGATAGGGGCAAAATTGTTTGGTGAATTGGAAAGCGCAGGGTTAAAATTTCACCTCACAACATAGCCTATGACGCTCTCAGGGTCCAGACGTGTGACTGTGCAAAATTTTGTGGCTGTAGCTTCGACGCCTCCAACACTTTTCCTTTCACCTTTTTCCCCATTATGTAGATAGGGGCAAAATTGTTTGGTGAATTGGAACGCGCGTGGTTAAAATTTCGCCTCACAACGTAGCCTATGACGCTCTCGGGGTCCAGACGTGAGACTGTGCAAAATTTTGTGGCTGTAGCTGCGACGGTGCAGATGCCAATCCCGGACATACACACACACACACACACATACACACACACACACACATTCAGCTTTATATAGTAGATTACTACACCTACTGCATATGCCCGTGTTTTTCAGGCAATTTCTGCATGTTTTGTGGCAAACTCGAGTAACGAGCGCTTGTGCTCATCACTACTGTTCACACTTATATTATTTCTTTTCTTTCAGAATATCGTAGGGTACTGTAGTTTTCTGTCTGGTATTACCTGGCAGAACCATTATAAGTCAATGGACTAAAAAAGCGATCCTTATGGCCCACAATGGAGGTGTCACATAGATTATAACAAATCTATTATGTCTGTAATGAATGCCTTATTCTAAGATTGTAATACTCTGTCAGCCCTTGTTTGTTTCCATAGGCGTACACTATTTTGTGGTGTGGTAATTCTCGGGTGGGGTTTCCAGATGCTGACGTTTTTTTTTTTGTCCCTCTGAAGCTAATCTTACTTCATCCTGTGGGAAAGCAGAAGTCATGTGATAAGTATCTGCCTAAATGCTGCAGTGTTCACTTATGCTAATAAGCTTACCACAATTACAGATGCGTGGTACCCTGTAATATGAAGCAATAATAAAATTTAAGCCATGTTCACACTATCAGTATTTGGTCAGTAATTTACCTCAGTATTTGTAAGCCAAAACCAGGAGTGGAACAATCAGAGGAAAAATATAATAGAAACACTTCACCACTTCTGCATTTATCACCCACTCCTGTTTTTTCCTTACAAAAACTGAGGTAAAATACTGACCAAATACTGAATATGTGAATGTGGCCTAACACTGAGACTAATTGAAGGGGGAGAATTTACACCAGGAGACCACAAGTAGATGTGTCACACTTACCGGTAAGTTCTAGTCAAAAATTGGTGTGTATATGTTTTACCTTATTTATGCCTTATTCAAACGTCTGTTTTCCACATACATTTACCTGTAGAACACATACAGTACTTATTATAATCTATGTAGCTGTTCACATGTCTGTCTTTTTTGTGAATCCTATGTCTGCAAAAAAATCAAGGTGACATTGTAATGTAGAGGAGAAGCTTTATCATTTATTTTTTTATATGAGAAAATCTCTAAAGACACACTGATGGTAAAAATTGCCAAAATACTGATGAAATTCGGATCACAAATATTAAACTTTTTTTTGTGCGTACCAATAAAATCATATATCTGAATGAGACCTTATAGGGAACCTATCACCAGGTTTGACCGATATCAGGTAAGGCCACCACCTTTCAGGCCTGATATACAGCATTCTTTTATGTTGTATACTGTATCTGCCCCCCAACCCGACCTAAAAGATAAAAAAACAAACTTTTATTATACTCATCTGTGGGGCGGTCCTGTCTGAGGGGTGTCGCTCTTCACGGACCAGTGCGTCCCATTTTCTAATGATCACCTTCTTAATGTGCCCCTATGTCATCCACACAGTCTCCCCGGCATTGCGCCCCTGTGAAGGCGTGCTTAATATTTTTGTGACCTATCTTGCATTGTACATTTACCTATTCTGACTATTTTAAATATTTTAATATAGGGTAGGCACAATCGTGGCAAAAAATAACTGCTGGTCAACTACATCCAAGTCCAACCACATTTCTTCGAGCACAGAACGAATTTTTGAAAAAACTGATCCGTTCCAAATTGTGAAATACTGATGTAACGGCTCCGTTATTTTTGCTGGATCCGTTTTTTTTTTTCAATTAACCCGTGGATAGAGTTTGGACTTCCTGGTGGGGGAAAAGAGAGAGAGAGAAAGAGAGACCAGAACGCAAAATGTGAATAATTTGTATGGAGAATGCATGAAAACCCGGATTTGGAGGCCGGATTCATTATTTCACATCTCAGTTTCATCCGTTTATCGCTGGAACCGTCGTTGGACGTTTTTACGCCGGACAGAAAAAACGTTCCTCTGTACGTTTTCTCCGACCGCCAGAAACAGCTTTTTTGATGGATCCAGAAAAAAACAGATGAAATGTGTGGCAATCAGGGACAATATCCGGAGCTAATACAACTCTATGAGAAAAACACAGATCCGGCGGGAAAAAAAACCTGATTCATTTTTTTAAAAACTCGCCGGATTGTGCTTGACGGCAAAAATCTGATGTGTGAAAGTAGCCTTAACTGACATGCAGAGTATCTTTTAACCCCTTCCCGACCTTTGACGCCACGTAGGCGTCATGAAAGTCGGTGCCTGCAGATCCGGTGAAAGGGTTAACTCCCATTTCACCCGATCTGCAGGGACAGGGGGAGTGGTAGTTTAGCCCAGGGGGGGTGGCTTCACCCCCCCGTGGCTACGATCGCTCTGATTGGCTGTTGAAAGTGAAACTGCCAATCAGAGCGATTTGTAATATTTCACCTATTATAACTGGTGAAATATTACAATCCAGCCATGGCCGATGCTGTAATATCATCGGCCATGGCTGGAAACACTAATGTGCCCCCACCCCACCGATCGCCCCCCCAGCCCTCCGATCTGTCCGGTACACTGCTCCGGCTCCCCTCCGGCTTGTGCTCCGCTCCCCCCGTGCTCTTGTCCGCTCCCCTCGTGCTCCAATCACCCCCCCGTGCTCCAATCACCCCCCCGCGCTCCGATCCACCCACCCCGTTCTCCGTTCCACCCCCCCGTTCTCCGTTCCACCCCCCCGTGCTCCGTTCTACCCCTCCCGCGCTCCGATCCACCCCCCCATGCTCCGATTCCCCCCCCCCCCCCGTGCTCCCCCCACCCCATCATACTTACCGATCCTGCCGGGGTCCGTCCGTCTTCTCCCTGGGCGCCGCCATCTTCCAAAATGGCGGGCGCATGCGCAGTGAGCCCGCCGAATCGGCCGGCAGAGTCGTTCCAAAGTGCATTTTGATCACTGAGATAGAATATATCTCAGTGATCAAAATAAAAGAAATAATAAATGACCCCCCCTTTGTCACCCCCATAGGTAGGGACAATAAAAAAATAAAGAATTTTTTTTTTCCACTAATGTTAGAATAGTGCTAGTGGTAGGGTTAGGGTTAGGGCTAGGGTTAGGGCTAGCGTTAGGGTTAGGGTTTCGGTATGTGCACACGTATTCTGGTCCTCTGCGGATTTTTCCGCTGCGGATTTGATAAATCCGCAGTGCTAAACCGCTGCGGATTTATGGCGGATTTACTGCGTTTTTTCTGCGCATTTCACTGCGGTTTTACAACTGCGATTTTCTATTTTTGGGGGGGTCTAGTTTCCAAAATGGGGTCACTTGTGGGGGAGCTCCAATGTTTAGGCACACAGGGGCTCTCCAAACGCGACATGGTGTCCGCTAACAATTGGAGCTAATTTTCCATTCAAAAAGTCAAATGGCGCGCCTTCCCTTCCGAGCCCTGCCGAGTGCCCAAACAGTGGTTTACCCCCACATATGAGGTATCGGCGTACTCGGGAGAAATTGCCCAACAAATTTTATGATCCATTTTATCCTATTGCCCGTGTGAAAATGAAAAAATTGAGGCGAAAATAATTTTTTTGTGAAAAAAAAGTACTTTTTCATTTTCACAGATCAATTTGTGAAGCACCTGAGGGTTTAAAGTGCTCACTAGGCATCTAGATAAGTTCCTTGGGGGGTCTAGTTTCCAAAATGGGGTCACTTGTGGGGGAGCTCCAATTTTTAGGCACACGGGGGCTCTCCAAATGTGACATGGTGTCCGCTAAAGAGTGTAGCCAATTTTTCATTCAAAAAGTCAAATGGCGCTTCTTCCCTTCCAAGCCCTGCCGTGCGCCAAAACAGTGGTTTACCCCCACATATGAGGTATCAGCGTACTCAGGATAAATTGGACAACAACTTTCGTGGTTCAGTTTCTCCTTTTACCATTGGGAAATTTAAAAAATTGTTGCTAAAAGATAATTTTTGTGACTAAAAAGTTAAATGTTCATTTTTTCCTTCCATGTTGCTTCTGCTGCTGTGAAGCACCTGAAGGGTTAATAAACTTCTTGAATGTGGTTTTGAGTACCTTGAGGGGTGCAGTTTTTAGAATGGTGTCACTTTTGGGTATTTTCAGCCATATAGACCCCTCAAACTGACTTCAAATGTGAGGTGGTCCCTAAAAAAAATGGTTTTGTAAATTTCGTTGTAAAAATGAGAAATCGCTGGTCAAATTTTAACCCTTATAACTTCCTAGCAAAAAAAAATTTTGTTTCCAAAATTGTGCTGATGTAAAGTATACATGTGGGAAATGTTATTTTTTAACTATTTTGTGTCACATAACACTCTGGTTTAACAGAATAAAAATTCAAAATGTGAAAATTGCGAAATTTTCAAAATTTTCGCCAAATTTCCGTTTTAATCACAAATAAACGCAGAATTTATTGACCTAAATTTACCACTAACATGAAGCCCAATATGTCACGAAAAAAACAATCTCAGAACTGCTAGGATCCGTTGAAGCGTTCCTGAGTTATTACCTCATAAAGGGACACTGGTCAGAATTGCAAAAAACGGCAAGGTCTTTAAGGTCAAAAGATGTTGGTCATGAAGGGGTTAAATCCGCAACATTTCAATTTCTTTTGCAAGTACACAGGGTTTTATGTGCAGATTTTCCTCATAGAATTGCATTAGATGCAGAAAATCCGCAGATAAAAATACAAATGTGCATGTAATCCGCACACAAAGTTTTCTCAAAGCCAAATGTTAGGAATTATTTAAAACAAAGCAGTTTTATTTAAAACATGACATACCAAAAAATGCAATTTCAAAGTAATCTAATGTACTTACAGGTGTTGAAAAGCAGCAACATGAAAAGTTGATTGTGGGAGCGGAGTCTAGAGATTATTGTCCTCTACAAGCTAACGGGTTTTTTCTTTCAACGGGTGTTGGTCTGCCTACTTAGTCGGGCCAATTATCGGAAATGTGTGTTTGTAGGGTTCCTGCTTATCTGCTTGTTGAATGAGACCTGAAATATGTTGTTAAGTTAAAAACCTGATGTTTTTTACCCTATGAGGGTATGTGCACATGATGTCTTTTAAACTTTTAAGCAAAACACTGGCTTTTTTTCCTAAAACGCTTTTGTTTGATTTTTAGTTGTCTTTTCCATGGTTTTTGAGACGTATTTTTAACTGTCTAATTTGGGGTCAAATTCACTCCACTGAATAATGAAGAAACCAGCAGCATTTTTTAAAGTGAAAATAATGGAAAAACACTCCAAAAGACTTTCAGGAATTGCAGGTACTCCAGTTGCCCTGAAAAGATTTTTGCAACACCAAGGTTTCTTAGGGCTGTATCCAACCCCTGTCAACCTTTTAATGCAAATACAGCCTAAAAGCTGTTTCACATGTCAGTGTGTCCCATAAGTGTAGTGACAGTGTTCACACGTACCTGAGACACTTGCACATGTGAATCCATTAAGGTGAATGGGTCGGTGCACATGTAAGTGTGTTTCCACGGACCATGTGACGTGTACGTTTTTAACAGCAGCACGGGCCACAAAACGTCCTGCACATGTGCACACTGATGACATCCGTGTGTCATCAGTGTGACATGTACCTGGGAAGCAGCTTTACTATTAGCGCTGTTCCCCTGCTTTGGGTGCTGAAGACGTCTCTCATCAGCGATCAGCGCAATCTGGGTAGAATGTTGAGAGTTATATTCAACTGAAGCAAGAGCAGGCGGCGGCTGACGGGGCTACTATTCCCGTCAGCCTATTCCTGCTGCCACTAATAACCACGACAGTAGGTGGCGGCTGATGGGAGAATTCATCAGACGCCACCTGCGCTATAAATGAATAAATAAACAACATGGGTTCCTCTGTGTTTTTGATAGCCAGCAAGGCAAAATTGACAGCTTCGGGCTGCAACCCTCAGCTGTCATCTTCAGTAAGACTGGTTATCAAGAATAGAGGGGTCTCCATGCTGTTTTTTCTAAACAAAAAAAAAAAAAATTTAAATAATTTATAAAAAACGACGTGGGGTCCCCCTCATTTTTGATAACCAGCCTTGCTAAAGAAGGCAGCTGGGAGCTGATATTCTCAGGCTGGTAAGGGTAGTGAACATATAATCCCTTTAAAAACAGCTTTTAACCCCTTTCTGACATCAGACGTACTATCCCGTCGAGGTGGGGTGGGCCCCTATGACCACCGACGGGATAGTACGTCATATGCGATCGGCCGCGCTCACAGCTGACATCCGGCACTATGTGCCAGGAGCGGTCACGGACCGCCTCCGACACATTAACCCCCGGCACACCGCGATCAAACATGATCGCGAGGTGCCGGCGGTACAGGGAAGCATCGCGCAGGGAGGGGGCTCCCTGCGGGCATCCCTGAGCCCCCCGCAGCAACGCGATGTGATCGCGTTGCTGCGAGGGTCTCCGTACCTCCCTCCTTGCTCCAGGCCCTGATCCAAGATGGCCGCGGCATCTGGGTCCTGCAGGGAGGGAGGTGGCTTCACAGAGCCTGCTCAGAGCAGGCACTGTGAAGCCTGCAGTGCTGTAAGTCAGATCGGTGATCTGACAGAGTGCTGTGCAAACTGTCAGATCACCGATCTGTGATGTCCCCACCTGGGACAAAGTAAAAAAGTTAAAAAAAATGTTTCCAAATGTGTAAAAAAAAAAATAAAAAAAATATTCCTAAATAATGAAAAAAAAAATATTATTCCCATAAATACATTTCTTTATCTAAATAAAAAAAAACCAAACAATAAAAGTACACATATTTAGTATCGCCGCGTCCGTAACGGCCCGACCTATAAAACTAGCCCACTAGTTAACCCCTTCAGTAAACACCGTAAGAAAAAAAAAAAAACGAGGCAAAAAACAACGCTTTATTATCATACCGCCGAACAAAAAGTGGAATAACACGCGATCAAAAAGACAGATATAAATAACCATGGTACCGCTGAAAACGTCATCTTGTCCCGCAAAAACGAGCCGCCATACAGCATCATCAGCAAAAAAATAAAAAAGTTATAGTCCTGAGAATAAAGCGATGCAAAAATAATTATTTTTTCTATAAAATAGTTTTTATCGTATAAAAGCGCCAAAACATAAAAAAATGATATAAATTAGGTATCGCTGTAATTGTACTGACCCGAAGAATAAAACTGCTTTATCCATCTTACCAAACGCAGAATGGTATAAACGCCTCCCCCAAAAGAAATTCATGAATAGCTGGTTTTTGGTAATTCTGCCTCACAAAAATCGGAATAAAAAGCGATAAAAAAATGTCACATGCACGAAAATGTTACCAATAAAAACGTCAACTCGTCCCGCAAAAAACAAGACCTCACATGACTCTGTGGACCAAAATGTGGAAAAATTATAGCTCTCAAAATGTGGTAATGCAAAAAATATTTTTTGCTATAAAAAGCGTCTTTCAGTGTGTGACGGCTGCCAATCATAAAAATCCGCTAAAAAACCCGCTATAAAAGTAAATCAAACCCCCCTTCATCACCCCCTTAGTTAGGGAAAAATTAAAAAAATGTATTTATTTCCATTCTCCGGTTAGGGTTAGGGCTAGGGCTAGGGCTAGGGTTAGGGTTAGGCCGGCTTCACACTCAGCGTATGAAAATACGGTCCATATATTACGGCCGTAATACGCTGAAATGTCCCGAAAATAGTGGTCCGTAGCTCCTCCGTAGGCAGGGTGTGTCAGCGTTTTTTGCGCATGGCATCCTCCGTATGTAATCCGTATGGCATCCGTACTGCGTGGTTTTCTCGCAGGCTTGCAAAACCAACATACCGCTATAGAAATGATCCAATCCATGTGTCCCAAAAAGAAAAAAAAATATATATATATACTGTCTATATATATATATATATATATATATATATATATATATATATATATATATATATATATATATATATATATATATATATATATATATATATATATATATATATACTAGATTGTGGCCCGATTCTAACGCATCGGGTATTCTAGAATATGCATGTCCCTGTAGTATATGGACAATGATGATTCCAGAATTCGCGGCAGACTGTGCCCGTCGCTGATTGTTCGAGGCAACCTATGACATCATCGTCGCCATGGCAACCATTATGACATCTATGTCGATACTGTGCCCGTCGCTGAATCAGAAACGTGAGATGTCTACGTCCTTTATGACATCATCGTCGCCATGGCAACCATTATGATATCTACGTCGATACTGTGCCCGTCGCTGATTGGTCGAGGCAACCTTTATGACATTATCGTCGCCATGGCAACCATTATGACATCATCGTCGCTGTGCCCGTTGCTGATTGGTCGAGGCCTGGCGGCCTCGACCAATCGGAGACGCAGGATGTCTACGTCCTTTATGACATCGTCGCTTTGCCCGTTGCTGATTGGTCGAGGCCTGGCGGCCTCGACCAATCAGAGACGCTGGATTTCTACGTCGATGCTGTGCCGCTCTCTGATTGGTCGAGGCCTGGCGGCCTCGACCAATCAGAGAGCCGGGATTTCCAGGACAGACAGACAGACAGACAGACAGACAGACAGACGGAAAAACCCTTAGGCAATTATATATATATATATATATATATATATATATATATATATATATATATATATATATATATATATATATATATATATATATATAATCAGTAGACACATATATGTATATATATTACTATTTTTTCCAGCGCTATACAGCTTGAAAGCCGGTAATTCAATTACCGGCTTTTTCTTTCTCCTTCCTAAAACCCGACATGATTTGAGACATGGTTTACATACAGTAAACCATGTCTTCTCTCCATTTTTTTTGCAGATTCCACACTACTAATGTCAGTAGAGTGTATCTGCAAAATTTGGCCGTTCTAGCTCTTAAAATAAAGGGTTAAATGGCGGAAAAAATTGGCGTGGGCTCCCGCGCAATTTTCTCCGCCAGAGTAGTAAAGCCAGTGACTGAGGGCAGATATTAATAGCCTGGAGAGGGTCCATGGTTATTGGCCCCCCCCCTGGCTAAAAATATCTGCCCCCAGCCACCCCAGAAAAGGCACATCTGGAAGATGCGCCTATTCTGGCACTTGGCCACTCTCTTCCCATTCCCGTGTAGCGGTGGGATATGGGGTAATGAAGGGTTAATGCCACCTTGCTATTGTAAGGTGACATTAAGCCTAATTAATAATGGAGAGGCGTCAATTATGACACCTATCCATTATTAATCCAATTGAAAGAAAGGGTTAAAAAAATACACACACACATTATTAAAAATTATTTTAATGAAATAAAAACAAAGGTTGTTGTAATTTTTTATTTAACGCCCAATCCACTCAGTGAAGACCCTCGTTCTGTGACAAAAAAAAAATAATAAACCAACAATATACTTACCTTCCACAGATCTGTAAAGTCCAACGATGTAAATCCTTCTGAAGGGGTTAAAACATTTTGCAGCCAGGAGCTTTGCTAATGCAATGCTACTCCTTGCTGCAAAACCCCGGGGAATGAGTCTAAATATAGATCAATGAGCTACATTTAGCTTCATTTGCGGTGAGGCGACCTCTGCTGGCTGTTGATAGATCGTGGGAACTTACCTAGAAAGCTCCCAGGCTTGGACCATGGACCCTCTCCAGGCTATTAATATCTGCCCTCAGTCACTGGCTGTACTACTCTGGCGGAGAAAATTGCGCGGGAGCCCACGCCAATTTTTTCCGCCATTTAACCCTTTATTTTAAGAGCTAGAACGGCCAAATTTTGCAGATACACACTACTGACATTAGTAGTGTGGAATCTGCAAAAAAAAGGAGAAAAGACATGGTTTACTGTATGTAAACCATGTCTCAAATCATGTCGGGTTTTAGGAAGGAGAAAGAAAAAGCCGGTAATTGAATTACCGGCTTTTTGCTATATCGCGGCTGTATGAAGTAAGAATATATATACATATATGTGTCTCACTGACATATATATATATATATATATATATATATATATATATATATATATATATATATATATACCTATTCTATGTGTACACATTTATTCTACCTATTCTAATGTCAGCTGTCAGTGTGATTTTACTGTACACCGCAATGAATTGCCGGCTTTTCTCTCTAACAGCGCTGCGTATTCCTCGCAAGTCACACTGCTGGTCCGTGTGTAATCCGTATTTTTGGGGCTTTCATAGACTTTCATTGGCGTTTTGTTTGCGCAATACGGTGACAAACGCAGCATGCTGCGATTTTCTACGGCCGTAGAAAGCCGTATAATACTGATCAGTAAAATACGGCAGATAGGAGCAGGGGCATAGAGAATAATTGTGCCGTATTTTTTGCGAGTTTTACGGACGTAGTTTCTGCGCTCTTACGTCCGTAAAACTCGCAAGTGTGACGCCGGCCTTAGGGTTAGGGCTACAGTTAGGGTTGGGGCTAAAGTTACGGTTAGGGTTTAGATTACATTTACATATGGGAATAGGGTTGGGATTAGGGTTAGGGGTGTGGTTAGGGTTGCTGATGGGATTAGGGTTAGGGGTGTGTTTGGATTAGGGTTTCAGTCATAATTGGGGGGTTTCCACTGTTTAGGCACATCAGGGGCTCTCCAAATGCGAAATGGCGTCCGATCTCAATTCCAGCCAATTCTGCGTTGAAAAAGTAAAACAGTGCTTCTTCCCTTCCGAGCTCTCCCGTGCGCCCAAACAGGGGTTTACCCCAACATATGCAGTATCAGCATACTCAGGACAAATAGGACAACAACTTTTGGGGTCGAATTTCTCCTCTTACCCCCGGGAAAATACAAAATTGGGGGCTAAAAAATAATTTCTGGGGGAAAGTTTTTTTTTTTTCACGGCATTAGGGGGTCTACTTTCCAAAATGGTGTCACTTTTGGGGCGTTTCAATGTTTAGGCACATCAGGGGCTCTCCAAACGCAACATGGTGTCCCATCTCGATTCCAGTCAATTTTGCATTGAAAAGTCAAATGGCGCTCCTTCGCTTCCGAGCTCTGTCATGTGCCCAAACAATGGTTTACCCCCACATATGGGGTATCGGTGTACTCAGGACAAATTGTACAACAACTTTTGGGGTCCATTTTCTCCTGTTACCCTTGGTAAAATAAAACAAATTGGAGCTGAAGTAAATTTTTTGTGAAAAAAAGTTAAATGTTCATTTTTATTTAAACATTCCAAAAATTCCTGTGAAGCACCAGAAGGGTTAATAAACTTCTTGAATATGGATTTGAGCACCTTGAGGGGTGCAGTTTTTAGAACGGTGTCACACTTGGGTATATTCTATCATATAGACCCCTCAAAATGACTTCAAATGAGATGTGGTCCCTAAAAAAAAAAAATGGTGTTGTAAAACCGAGAAATTGCTGGTCGACTTTTAACCCTTATAACTCCCTAACAAAAAAAAATTTTGGTTCCAAAATTGTGCTGATGTAAAGTAGACATGTGGGAAATGTTACATATTAAGTATTTTGTGTGACATATCTCTGTGATTTAATTGCATAAAAATTCAGAGTTGGAAAATTGCGAAATTTTCATAATTTTCGCTAAATTTCCGTTTTTTTCACAAATAAACGCAGGTACTATCAAAGAATTTTTACCACTGTCATGAAGTACAATATGTCACGAGAAAACAATGTCAGAATCACCGGGATCCGTTGAAGTGTTCCAGAGTTATAACCTCATAAAGGGACAGTGGTCAGAATTGTAAAAATTGGCCCGGTCATTAACGTGCAAACCACCCTTGGGGGTAAAGGGGTTAATAATGATTTAAAATAAACACCACCCAGTGAAAAAAATATTTAAATACCATCAACAAATATTGACCACAAACATACAATAACCTTGTAGTAGGCCTATCTTCTACTTAATTATAATTAAGACAGGTATAAGATAGGTCTACTGCAGGGTTATTGCGGGTTTGTGGTCAATATTTATTGATGGCATTTAACCATTTTTTTCACTGGGTAGGTGTTTTTTTTTTTTTTAAATTTCATTATTAAAAGCTGTCTTTAAGGGGATTATATGTTCACTATTCTGATTTAATTTTCCCTTGACTCAACTGTTTCGGTACGACTCAGGCTGGTAAGGGGCAATGGATATTGACCCCCTCCATCTAAAAAGAGCAGCCCACAGCCGCCCAGAATAGGCACATTCGGATGTACATTCAGGTGAAATGCATTGCGGTGCACAGACCCTCCTGCTACCTGTGCTGAAATACACACCGCCAGCAAATCAAAGGGCAGCCGAGGACGTTAGCTTTCCAGTGACGCATGGTGCAAGGCAGTGACGTCATGCACTGCACATGTGTTCACACCGAAGTCAGCTGCCCACACCTGCGTTGGCTAATGAAGAGGACAACGCATGACGTGGTAGCAGAGTCAGCTAAGAATAATCATTTATTTCTTTTTAAAATATGAAGGGCCCAGGATGGGGGGCATTATGCCAGGATTGGAGGGTATTATACCAGGATGGGGGACATTATGCCAGGAAGGGGCTCAGTATGGGGGAAAATGTTATTACATGGGGCTCAGGAAGGGAGATACTGTATTATTACGTGGGGTGTGTTATGGCTGGCAATCAGGCAACACAGCGTGCAGTAATCAGCGCACATACAGAGATCTGGCAATAACCAAAAACAATAGGACGAGCTCTGAGACGTGGAATCTCTGTAGACTGCAGTACCTGATCTATCCTCACACAACTATAAGCAGCAGTGGATTGCGCCTATCAACTACCTATGCAACTCGACACTGCCTGAGGAGCTGACTAGCCTGAAGATAGAAATACAAGCCTGACTTACCTCAGAGAAATACCCCAAAGGAATAGGCAGCCCCCCACATATAATGACAGTTAGCAAGATGAAAAGACAAACGTAGGAATGAAATAGATTCAGCAAAGTGAGGCCCGATATTCTAGACAGAGCGAGGATAGCAAAGAGAACTATGCAGTCTACAAAAAACCCTAAAACGAAAACCACGCAAAGGGGCAAAAAGACCCACCGTGCCGAACTAACAGCACGGCGGTGCACCCCTTTGCTTCTCAGAGCTTCCAGCAAAAGTTAATAGCAAGCTGGACAGAAAAAACAGAAAACAAACTAGAAGCACTTATCTAGCAGAGCAGCAGGCCCAAGGAAAGATGCAGTAGCTCAGATCCAACACTGGAACATTGACAAGGAGCAAGGAAGACAGACTCAGGTGGAGCTAAATAGCAAGGCAGCCAACGAGCTCACCAAAACACCTGAGGGAGGAAGCCCAGAGACTGCAATACCACTTGTGACCACAGAAGTGAACTCAGCCACAGAATTCACAACAGGGGTGTGGGCATTTATATAGTATAGGATCTATAACACCACAAGGGCCCATATATCTGAGCAACATGCAGATGGGGCCTAGGTCCAAATTTTGCACAGGGGTTCATTGGACTCTAGTTGCAACACTGGCTATATCATGAAATGTTATCATTTCAAGGCATTATAGGAAAGCCCGCAGAGTCATGCCTGAGGTTATGTAAGACTTCTGTGGCTGATGCAGTCTTCTGTAATATGTAAAAAAACGACAGGTATGTTTTTTGATCACCTTTTAATAGATATACATATACTATGTGTGTTTTGTTTTTTTTACACACCTTTTAAAGGGAACCGGTCACCCCCAAAATCGAAGGTGAGCTAAGCCCAACAGCATCAGGGGCTTATCTACAGCATTCTGTAATACTGTAGATAAGCCCCCCGATGTATCCTGAAAGATGAAAAAAAGAGATTAGATTATACTCACCCAGGGGGGGTCCCGGTTCTGTTCTGGTCCGATGGGCGTCGCGGTCCGGTCCGGGGCCTCCCATCTTCTTACGATGACGTCCTCTTCTTGTCTTCAGGCTCCGGCGCAGGCGTACTTTGTCTGCCCTGTTGAGGGCATAGCAAAGTACTGCATTGCGCAGGCGCCGGGCCTCTCTCACCTTTCCCGGTGCCTGTGCACTGCAGTACTTTGCTATGTCAAGTCAGCAGTCTTCCCCATGATTGTAGAGCCTACTGAAGCAGACTAAGGGACCTTTTTAAACACTTAGCAAGCCTTTGCAGGTGTTTTTTGTTAATTATCCTAATTTACTGAGATAATGACTTATGGGTTTTCATTGGTTGTAAGCCATAATCATCAACATTAACCCCTTTCTGCCATAAGACCTAATAGTATGTCCGGTGGCAGAACCCCCACTTTGATGCGGGCTCTGATAGTGATCCCGCATCAAAGCCGGGACATGTCAGCTGTTTTGAACAGCTGATTTGCGCCTGCAATAAGCGCGGGTGGAATCGCGATCCGCCCATGCCTATTAACTAGTTAAATGCCGCTGTCAAACTCTGGCTTTTTTGCTAGGTTCACTAAGCTCTGAATGTCAAACAAAAATCAAGTTTGGGATTGCACTTTTGTTTGCAATTTCACCGCACTTGGAATTTTTCCCTCATTTTCTAGTACATGACAAGTTAAAACCAATGGTGTCATTCAAATGTACAATTTGTCCCTCAAAAAATAAGCCCTCACATGGCCATATTGACAGGAAAATAAAAAAGTTATGGCTCTGGGAAGGAGGGGAGCGAAAAACCGAAAAAAGGTCCGGTCATTAAGGGTTTAACAGGAATAAACACTGGAAATAAATCACTCTGTAATGACTCTATATAATATGAGTTTCACTTTGTGTATTGAAGAACTGAAATTAACTTTTTGCTGATATTCTAATTTTTAGAGAAGCACATGTATGTATGATTAAATCTCATTTGTGCGTGAATCTTTCTCTCTGTGTCCTATTGGCTCTTTTTTTAATAGTTTAGACCTCCCCAAAATTTTTTTAGACTGTCTGCTACTACGACTACTTTTCATCCCATACCTAAGTATGATGATCCCTATATAGATTGGGGCGGTAAGGACATCCCTAAACCCATTGGTCTTTACACGTAAGTTTGTTTGAAGAATATGGGGGCTATAAATTCTTGCCAATCAACTATCATATCCGGTTCAACATTATGATCCTCTTACAAAGTGTGAAACTGGGACAGGAAACCATTCTCAGTAGGTGGCCGAGCTAAATTTCTGCCTACTGCAGATAGCTGGGACCAAGCTATTCCTGGCAGGATGGATCCCTATGGAGAGTGTAAAGCTAATTAACTCAGAAAGAATTCCCCCGGCCTGACGGGAGCCATATTTTCATAAGGAGTTATGGACTTATTGTACTTCCTAGCTGTATACCGGTTACATTTTGGAGATTTTAGGAATGGGCCGAATGCCCGCTTGGGTCTCTACCCATTCTAGCATCCAGGGGCAGAGAGAAATATAGAAGCCAGGTGGCAAAGCCGTGTTTGATCTCCAAGTGTAATGGGGGCCCGGCGGATCTGATGGTGCCACAACCACCACCCTATGACTTTATATAGAGAAGTTATGATCCATTATAGGCGTTGGAGTTTCAGCTGCCAGAGCAAGTGGGAGGGAGACTAGGACCATCCTGGGGGGCTGGGAAGGTAGAAACTGGCTAAGTGGATAAGTGCACATGCAACGATGTGGGCCTTCGTTTTCTGCCAAGGGAGGTCACTCCAAATATCCGGAAATAGCTGGCCCACACACCTCACATGTGTTTGCCATCATTCAAGGGATGAACATCAAGCCGGTAACTGATTTTTGTATAATTTACTTTTACTTTTGTATTACCACCTGTATTTGCATATCTGACAATTGTGCGTATGAATATTAATCTATAATATAACCATTGTGTACATAGTGTATTGTCTAGTGTGCTGTTAAGGCAATTAAATATAATAATTAACATTGGGCAGCTTTTTTATCTTGGTCCAGAAATCCACATGTCCGTGTTCTCAGTTTTAACTTTCCATGTTACGAGGGCGGCTTTCTGGCCCTATATAATCCCATTAACGGACCTGGCTTATATCTAAGGCTAGCGTCACACTAGCGAGTTTTACGGATGTATGAGAGGTGCAGAAAATACGGATTGCATACAGTACAATGATTCTCTATGGCCCAGCTCCTATCTGCCGTATTTTACTGATCCGTATTATACGGTCTTCTACGGCCGTAGAAAATCGCAGCATGCTGCGTTTGTCACCGTATTGCTCAAAAAAATTGCCAATGAAAGTCTATGGGGGCGAGAAAATTACGGATTACACACGGACCAGCAGTGTGACTTGCGAGAAATACGCTGTAAAATCACACTGACAGGTTAGAATAGAATAGCTAAGATATATGTCTACACATAGTATAGGGGTGTGTATATGTGTGTGTGTATGTGTGTGTATGTGTGTGTATATATATATATATATATATATATATATATATATATATATATATATATATATATATATATATATATATATATATATATATATACAGTATATATATTTATATTATTATATATATATAATATTATAATCTCTATCCAAAATATAAAAGCAACTAAGGGCGCTGCACAAAAGGTTATTTCTTGGTAGTCCTCCTGTTGCAAATAAACGGACACAACTACCTAAAATGTCCAATATTAAGTGTGGAAACACAAACGACTTTATGTATATATATATATATATATATACTAGATTGTGGCCCGATTCTAACGCATCGGGTATTCTAGAATATGCATGTCCCCGTAGTATATGGACAATGATGATTCCAGAATTCGCGGCAGACTGTGCCCGTCGCTGATTGGTCGAGGCAACCTTTATGACATCATCGTCGCCATGGCAACCATTATGACATCTACGTCGATACTGTGCCCGTCGCTGATTGATTGAGGCAACCTTTATGACATCATCGTCGCCATGCTGTGCCCGTTGCTGATTGGTCGAGGCCTGGCGGCCTCGACCAATCAGAGGCGCGGAATTTCCAGGACAGACAGACAGACAGAAAGACAGACAGATGGAAAAGCCCTTAGACAATTATATATATAGATATATGTTTGCGCTGAAGGTACCGTCAGATCTAAAAAACCTATTAATAACAAAACTTTCTGCAGAGGATAATATCCATGGCACTATGTTTAAACAATTACCTTATTGGCGGTTCGTTATACAGCGCCTATCGTCCACTTCAGGTCCTAACGATTACTAGGTGATCACATACAAATATCCATAACGAGGGTCTCCCGAACATATACACAGCGATGATGCTTTCTTTTTCCAAAAAAATGTGGGGAAAGGGTGTTAGACCTGTCCCGGCCAGTGACAGTCACCCCTTACCTCACAAACGATGCTTCCGGATCTTCAGCGGTAGCCCGCGCTTCCACAAACAAATTGCCGGCGAGGTGCAGAAAAGCTGCAGGACCTCGTGTGACGTCACATGCACGTGATGCTTCACGTGACCGGCTGACGGAATGCACCTAGGGCCAAAAAGTTCTATCTAACGCGTTTCGGAGTCGGCAGACTCTTTCCTCAGGGATGGTCCGGTGCCTGGCGGCCTCGACCAATCAGAGACGCGGGATTTCTACGTTGATGCTGTGCCGGTCTCTGATTGGTCGAGGCCTGGCGGCCTCGACCAATCAGAGAGCCGGGATTTCCAGGACAGGCAGACAGGCAGACAGATAGACAGGCAGACAGACAGGCAGACAGACGGATAAACCCTTAGACAAATATATATATATATATAACTAGATTGTGGCCCGATTCTAACGCATCGGGTATTCTAGAATATGCATGGCCCCGTAGTATATGGACAATGATGATTCCAGAATTCGCGGCAGACTGTGCCCGTCGCTGATTGGTCGAGGCAACCTTTATGACATCATCGTCGCCATGGCAACCATTATGACATCTACGTCGATACTGTGCCCGTTGCTGATCAGATGCGGGATGTCTACGTCCTTTATTACATCATCGTCGCTGTGCCTGTCGCTGATTGGTCGAGGCCTAGCGGCCTCGACCAGAGACGCGGGATTTCCAGGACAGACAGACAGACAGACGGAAAAACCCTTAGGCAATTATATATATAGATATATATATGTGTGTATATGTGTGTGTGTATATATGTATATACAGTGGGGCAAAAAAGTATTTAGTCAGTCAGCAATAGTGCAAGTTCCACCACTTAAAAAGATGAGAGGCGTCTGTAACTTACATCATAGGTAGACCTCAACTATGGGAGACAAACTGAGAAAAAAAAATCCAGAAAATCACATTGTCTGTTTTTTTAACATTTTATTTGCATATTATGGTGGAAAATAAGTATTTGGTCAGAAACAAACAATCAAGATTTCTGGCTCTCACAGACCTGTAACTTCTTCTTTAAGAGTCTCCTCTTTCCTCCACTCAGTACCTGTAGTAATGGCACCTGTTTAAACTTGTTATCAGTATAAAAAGACACCTGTGCACACCCTCAAACAGTCTGACTCCAAACTCCACTATGGTGAACACTAAAGAGCTGTCAAAGGACACCAGAAACAAAATTGTAGCCCTGCACCAGGCTGGGAAGACTGAATCTGCAATAGCCAACCAGCTTGGAGTGAAGAAATCAACAGTGGGAGCAATAATTAGAAAATGGAAGACATACAAGACCACTGATAATCTCCCTCGATCTGGGGCTCCATGCAAAATCCCACCCCGTGGGGTCAGAATGATCACAAGAACGGTGAGCAAAAATCCCAGAACCACGCGGGGGGACCTAGTGAATGAACTGCAGAGAGCTGGGACCAATGTAACAAGGCCTACCATAAGTAACACACTACGCCACCATGAACTCAGATCCTGCAGTGCCAGACGTGTCCCACTGCTTAAGCCAGTACATGTCCGGGCCCGTCTGAAGTTTGCTAGAGAGCATTTGGATGATCCAGAGGAGTTTTGGGAGAATGTCCTATGGTCTGATGAAACCAAACTGGAACTGTTTGGTAGAAACACAACTTGTCGTGTTTGGAGGAAAAAGAATACTGAGTTGCATCCATCAAACACCATACCTACTGTAAAGCATGGTGGTGGAAACATCATGCTTTCGGGCTGTTTCTCTGCAAAGGGGCCAGGACGACTGATCCGGGTACATGAAAGAATGAATGGGGCCATGTATCGTGAGATTTTGAGTGCAAACCTCCTTCCATCAGCAAGGGCATTGAAGATGAAACGTGGCTGGGTCTTTCAACATGACAATGATCCAAAGCACACCGCCAGGGCAACGAAGGAGTGGCTTCGTAAGAAGCATTTCAAGGTCCTGGAGTGGCCTAGCCAGTCTCCAGATCTCAACCCTATAGAAAACCTTTGGAGGGAGTTGAAAGTCCGTGTTGCCAAGCGAAAAGCCAAAAACATCACTGCTCTAGAGGAGATCTGCATGGAGGAATGGGCCAACATACCAACAACAGTGTGTGGTAACCTTGTGAAGACTTACAGAAAACGTTTGACCTCTGTCATTGCCAACAAAGGATATATTACAAAGTATTGAGATGAAATTTTGTTTCTGACCAAATACTTATTTTCCACCATAATATGCAAATAAAATATTAAAAAAACAGACAATGTGATTTTCTGGATTTTTTTTTCTCAGTTTGTCTCCCATAGTTGAGGTCTACCTATGCCCCACTGTATATGTTGCTGTAGCTGCGACGCTTCCAACACTTTTCCTTTCACTTTTTCCCCATTATGTAGATAGGGGCAAAATTGTTTGGTGAATTGGAACGCGCGGGGTTAAAATTTCACCTCACAACGAAGCCTATGACGCTCTCAGGGTCCCGACGTGTGACTGTGCAAAATTTTGTGGCTGTAGCTGCGACGGTGCAGATGCCAATCCCGGACATACACACACACCAAACAATTTTGCCCCTATCTACATAATGGGGAAAAAGTGAAAGGAAAAGTGTTGGAAGCGTCGCAGCTACAGCAACAAAATTTTGCAGTCACACGTCTGGACCCCGAGAGCATCATAGGCTATGTTGTGAGGTGAAATTTTAACCCCGCGCTTTCCAATTCACCAAACAATTTTGCCCCTATCTACATAATGGGAAAAAATGAAAGGAAAAGTGTAGGAGGCAAATTGACAGCTGCCAGATGTGAACAAGAGGGACTTAAAGAATGAGAGCGATGGCGCCAAAGAGTATATACCGTACAGTTGCTAAGGTGGGGCCTCGACATGGGATACTCACCACACACGGGGATATGAACACACACAAAATGCGCCACACACTACCACGTGCTTGAACACATATTGCCTGTTGTGGATTCTGTTTTTGGGCTCCCTCTGGTGGTTACAGATCGTACTGGGTGACTTGTGTTCTCTGCGGTCTCTGGTGTCCACCTGTTCTATCAGGATATGGGAGTTTCCTATTTAACCTGGCTTTCTTTTCATTTCCTAGCCGGTGATCAATGTAATCAGTGTGTCTTGTTACCTCTGCTTTCCGCTTCAGTAATCTTCAGGACAAGCTAAGTTTTTGATTTTCCTGTTCCACGTTTTGCTTTATTTTTGTTTTAGTCCAGCTTGCAGTTATGTTATTCCTTGTTGCTGGTTGCTCTAGTGGGCTGATATTACTCCTCATGTTACATGAGTTGGCACATGAGTTCAGGTAATTTCAGGATGGTTTTTTGTAGGGTTTTTCGCTGACCGCGCAGTTCACTTTTGTATCCTCTGCTATCTAGTTTTAGCGGGCCTCATTTTGCTGAATCTGTTTTCATTACTACGTATGTGCTTTCCTCTCATTTCACCGTCATTACATGTGGGGGGCTGCTATTTCTGTGGGGTGTTTCTCTGGAGGCAAGAGAGGTCTTTGTTTCTTCTAATAGGGGAAGCTAGTCCTTCGGCTGGCGCGAGACGTCTAGAATCATCGTAGGCACGTTCCCCGGCTACTGCTAGTGTTGTGAATTAGGTTCAGGATCGCGGTCAGCTCAGTTTCCATCACCCTAGAGCTTGTTCTGTTTTTTGTGTGCTTGTCCTTTTGTGATCCCCTGCCATTGGGATCATGACAATTGCCCTCAGCACACATTTCACCACAAATACACCAACCTCGCCACATAAAATTCAAAACACAAAAGTCGCCACTCAAAACTCGCCACGCGCAGAACTCGCCACATTCAAAAACTAGGCTCTTGCAAAACTCACCACAAGTGCAAAATTCTCCTCATGAAAAACTCGCCACACGCAAAACTTGCACACGCGGAAAAATTGCCACATGCACAAAAGTTGCAACACATGCAAAAGTTGCCTCACACAAAACTTGCACATACTCAAAAGGCACCACACATAATACTCGCAACGCTCAAAACTCGCCATGCGCAAAACTTGCTGCACACAACTTGCTACACTAACCTGTCACATGCAACTCGACACACAAAAAGTTGCTACACGCATGTTGCTACACAAAACTCATCTCACAAAAGTCGCTACATGCATGTCGCCACACGCAACTCAACACACACAACTTGACAAACGAAACTCGCCCTAAAACACACACAAGTCTTGTATTATCCTTCAAAAATAAAAATCTGATTAATAAGCAGACAAACTACAACAATTGCACCATATAGGAAATACGGCAGCTGTCAGTCACATGACCTGTCTATTATGTGTATGTGTGAGCTAATATATACTGCCAGGGGGAGGGCTTCCTGTTGGCTGGGGATTTATCAGGCTGCCAATTTAGCTTACAAATACTGAGGTAAAAATACTGAGCAAATAACGTGTGAACGAGGTCTAATACAGGAGGAGATGACACACAGGTATATACTATATACAGGGGAGATGACACACAGGTATATACTATATACAGGAGGAGATGACATACAGGTATATACTATATATAGAAGGAGATGACATTCAGGTATATACTATATATAGGGGAGATGACACACAGCAGGTATATACTATATACAGGGGAGATGACATACAGGTATATACTATATACAGGAGATGACATACAGATGTATACTATATATAAGGGAGATGACAAACATGTATATACTGAGGTGATGAGGTGAAAATGAGAGGTGTGAGGTGAAAATGAAAAGGTGTGAGTGCAAAATGAGAGGAGTGAGGAAAAATAGTGGAGTGATCAGAAAATGACAGATGTGAGGTTGAAATGACAAGTGTTAGGGGGGAATGAGAGGTGTGAGGGAGAAAATGAGAGATGTGATTGGGAAAATGAGAGGCGTGATGTGAAAATAAGAGAAGTGAGGTGCTATAACTAACCACAGATATTTACTATGCCCAGGCAACGCCGGGCTCTTCAGCTAGTATATATATATATAATCAGCGAGACACATATATGTTTATATATTAATATTGCATACAGCGCTAGATAGGAGAAAAGCTGGTAATTCAATTGCCGGCTTTTGCGATCTCCTTCCCAAACCCGACATGATATGAAACATGGTTTACATACAGTAAACCACCTCATACCCCTTTTTTTTTTCATATTCCACACTACTAATGTTAGTAGTGTGTATGTGCAAAATTTGGGCGCTCTAGCTATTAAATTAAAGGGTTAAATCGCGGGAAAAATTGGCGTGGGCTCCGCCAGAGTGGTAAAGCCAGTGACTGAGGGCAGATATTAATAGCCTAGAGAAGGTCCATGGTTATTGGCCCCCCCTGGCTAAAAACATCTGCCCCCAGCCACCCCAGAAAAGGCACATCTGGAAGATGCGCCTATTCTGACACTTGGCCACTCTCTTCCCATTCCCGTGTTAAACACTTATTCAGCATCGGCTGAACCTGCCAATTCTGGCTGGACTAACCGTTGATCTGGGTGAGGAAGTAGCAGCGGTGTGGCGCCCAAGGGTCCTGGACGTCACAGTAACATTGCTTTCCTCATGGGGAGTGTGACGTTACTCTTGGACGCAAGGAAGGATAACTTTCACCTGGTAAACACAAGCATGCAACATGTTCACACTCCAGGCCACAAGGGGGAGCTTTTGATCCTATTGCTAGGTGACTCCCTTATATATTGTGGTCTTGGAGGGAAAGTTGAGTGAGTTCCTGTCAGAGAGACAGAGGGGAAGGATGTATGAGGAGCCGTGCAGCCACGAGAAAGTGCTGCAGCTCCTGGACAAGAGACAACACCGAAAGCCAAACATATTGCAGTGAGCGTGTAGGAGAGAGGAGCACAAGCGAGGACACCAGGGGGAGGACAGCAGCGAGCAGACTGTCTCCCTGGCAAAGAAGATAACCGGTAGCCGGCAAACCGAGGTTGTAAGAGACTCTAGGACTTACATCAGAGACCGGCAGGAGAGCTGAACTGCAAGTTACCTGTCCGCCACACACCTGAAGACACAGTAACAAATAGAGCCCGGGGCGTGATAGAGTCCCTGTAAAAAGCCTCGAGTTACCTGTCATACAGGTATTGTCCCATCCTATATGGGGGACAGAGATAAGAACTGTGAGGACCTTATCCAAAGCCATAGGCAGTAAGGGACTACAATACCACCGCGCTAGAGGGAAGGCTCTTAATCTCCACCTGGAAAAGGGGACTTCCAACTTGCCTCCAAGCCGGCCAGACTCTGCCTATCCTGTGATCTGGTACCCTGGACTGTGGCTGCCTGAAGTGTTCAGTAAACAAGGTAAAGAGACTGCAAACCTGTGTCCTTGTTCCTTACTGCGCCATTCACCACCATCTTCCATCTACACACTGGGAGCCCTGGGGATATACTTCACCTGTGGGAAGTTATACCATTTAGCTACAATAACATCATACCAGAGTACCACTTAAAGCAGTGTCGGTCCCTACTGACCGAATACCACAGATGGCGTTCCGAACATAAAATTTATTCAATTTCCCTTTTTACATGGGCGTCCAGGGCCACAGATCGGGTCGCCACTGTGACATCCCCCTATGAACACCAGACCCGGTACCGGGTACCCCACAGCCATGGCAAGCGACTCAGGGGCGCTGTTAGGGTTTTAAACGATTCCGAGCCCAAGCCCCAAAGTACATGTCTCCCAATATGACCCAACTTCACCACTTAAAAGAGGATCTATTCATATATAATTATTGTATGCCACTATTGCTATCCCTAAACACACTATACAAAGACCAAAAATGGCAATAGTACTTCCATACACCTACTACGTAATGAAGATATATTTAACTATAGCAAACAGGAAAAAAACTACCAATATTACCACCATTCCGTGACCACATAGCGGTAGATTCCAGTCCTGCAGAACATAAAAGTACAATATAGTGAACATTAATGGAAAAGAAAGTCAGCTTACCCATATAAAGATCCCCTGCACAGAAACTTGTAGTGCGGCAAAGAGATTGAGGGGAAAAAAGGTGAAAATATCCAGCATTAGAATCTCCTATTAAAAAACCATAAGACTATTGCAATGATTAAAGACAGCCTTCTGAAATATGTTTGCTCAACATTGTAATGTTTTTATGGTGGTGAAGTTGTGATTTCCTTTTTAGCTTTTTTTGTATAATAAGCTTATGGTGTTTTATAGACTATTCCAATGTTGGATTTTTTCACCTTTTTACAGTACATTGATTACAGCTGATGTTGTTTTTGATTTGGGGTTGTTCACTTGACCTTGGTGGCCATTCAACTGGCCCATGACGACCATCATGATGATGTTTTGCCCTCTTTATGCACTGGAGTTTTTCCAGCAAGATTGTGCACCACCACATTATGGATGTCAGTTTCCTGGAAAGTGGATAGGTCGTTGTGGGCCAGTTGAATGGCCACCAAGGTCTCCGATCTGACCCCCTTAGACTTTTTTATCTTTGGGGTTATCTGAAAGTAATTGTCTATGCTGTGAAGATACGAGATGTGCAGCATCTGAAACAACGGATACTGGAAGCCTGTGCTAGCATTTCTTCTGCGGTGTTGCTATCAGTGTGTCAAGAGTTGGGTAAGAGGGTTGCGTTGACAATCCAACACAATGGGCAGCACTTTGAACACATTTTGTAAGTGGTCATAAACTTGTAAATAACTCATGAAAGAATAAAGTTACGTTAAAACCAAGCCTACCATTGTTTTTCTTGTGAAATTCTCAATAAGTTTGGTGTCACATGACCCTCTTCCCATTGGAAAAAATAAAGTTGGATACAAAATGGCCAACTTCAAAATGGCCGCCATGGTCACCACCCATCTTGAAAAGTTTTCCCCCTCCCATATGCTAATGTACCGCAAACAGAAAGTTGATATCCCCAACCATTCCCATTTTAATTAGGTGTATCCATAAATATGGCCCACCCTGTGTAATGCTGTAGATAAGCCCCTGGTCTGACCTGCAAGTGAAGAAAAATAAGTTATATTATACTCACCCGGGAGGGGGGCGGTCCTGTGCGGTCTGGTCCGATGGGTGTTGCAAGTCCGGTTCCGCCGCCTCCCATCTTCTTGCAATGCCGACGCCTCCTACTTATTCATCACTCCCTGGCATCGGCGCTCCTGCACAGGCGTACTTCTCTGTCCTGCTGAGGGCAGAGTAAATTACAGCAGTGCACAGGTGCTGGGAAAGGTCAGAGAGGCCCAGCGCCCACGAACTGCAATACTTTACTGTGCCCTTAACATGACAGAGAAGTACGCCTGCACCTGAGCGCCGATGCCGGGGAGTGCTGAAGAAGCAGGAGGGCGACGTCGCAAGAAGATGGGAGGTGCTGGACACGGACCTGCGACACCCATGGGACCAAACCACACAGGACCGCCCCCCAGGTGAGTATAATATAACTTATTTTTCTTCACTTGCAGGTTGGACCGAGGGCTTATATATACAGCATTATAGAATGCTGTAGATAAGCCCTGAAAGGCGGTGGCTGCATCTTATAGCGGCACAATCTGCTGACAGGTTCCCTTTAAACAACAATCACAAGACGGATCAACCAAGGTATCATTGTGTGACGCCCAGGAGACCGGGATACCCAGCACCGGACCAATGGAGTCTGTCTCTTGAGGGGGATGTCACGGGTGGCTTGACCCGGTGCTGTGGCCTCAGGCAATGCACAGTGTAAGGGGTATCGTGAGGGGACAGGCACTTACTTGATCAGCAGCAGGTTCTCCCAGCGGTGACGATCCCGATCCTGGATAGATGGCTATTGTCCAAATGAAAGACTGAGGCACTGAAACGTTTAACCAGTTTACTTTAACATAAAAGGATTTACAACCAGTCCTGTCACCGGAGTCTGTATGGGAACTCTGAGTTACTTTGACCCTGCCGGGGTCTTCGCCTCTTATTGTGCGCAATTTCTGTGTGGCCCTGCTGCTGTATGTGAACTGGCTGCCGGCCCAATCTGTCCCCTCCGGGTCCTGGTTCGACGGGCAACCCGAGTCCTTTTATCGGTTTACCCCCTCCGGGAGTACCGCTGAACTCTGTGTCTGTTGCTGCGTCCGACCCTAGTGAAGCTGATATCACCTCACGTTTTTCCGGTTGCTGTATTATATGTAATGAATACAGCCACGGATCCGGTATCCGTCTTTGCGCCTGTTCTGGGTAGTGATTAATGCTACCCGGTTCTCACAATGTCCTTTTTCTCTATCCCTCTTCTCCTCAGGCCGGTGATTTAGGCCTGGTAACAGTCACAGGGCTGTTAGTGAGAGGTCATACAGTTGAATCTCTAACAGCTCCTTGGCCCAACTGCCATTTCTTCTCTCAGACCAGAATGGATCAAGGGGAGTCTCTGGAGCTCCCCCTTCTGGCCGGAGGTGGTAGTGCAGTCTTGCTATTTTAGTATTTGTACTTACTGTCAGTAACTATTTTTGTGGCAAATACCCCTAGGGGTGCCACATTTGTAATCAGTAAAACGGCACCAACCTGACACTGTAGGTTACTGTGCACAATCTTGCTGACAGGTTCCCTTTGAGACAGCTAGAACACTGAGGATAAAACCAAGCAGAAATAAGGACTATAGCCTCCTTGCATCCCTCTTGGATCTGACCTCAGGAGGCCAGTGTTACAAGGCCATGGTGTCATTGGTGCTCCTATGAACTGCTTTTGCAATAAAGACACTTATTTAAATACTAGATGGTGGCCCGATTCTAACGCATCAGGTATTCTAGAATATGCATGTCCACGTAGTACATTGCCCAGCCACGTAGTACATTGCCCAGCCACGTAGTATATTGCCCAGCCACGTAGTATATTGCCCAGTCACGTAGTATATTGCCCAGCCACGTAGTATATTGCCCAGCCACGTAGTATATTGCCCAGTCACGTAGTATATTGCGCAGCTACGTAGTATATTGCCCAGCCACGTAGTATATTGCACAGCCCACGTAGTATAAAACACAGTCCATGTAGTATATTGCACAGCCCATGTAGTATATTGCCCAGCCCACATAGTATATAGCAATGTGGGCATCATATCCCTGTTAAAAAAAAAAAAAAGAATTAAAATAAAAAAGTTATATACTCCCCTTCCGGAGTCCCCGGATCCAAGCGAAGCGGTTACCGACGCTCCTCGCGCGCTCCGGTCTCAAGAGTGCATTGCGGTCTCGCGAGATGATGACGTAGCGGTCTCGCAAAACCGCTACGTCATCATCTCGCGAGATTGCAGCATGGACCGGTTACCGGAGCGTCGCGAGCGGGAAAGGTGTGTTGTGGATCCGAGGGGCCGACGGACGGTGAGTATATAACGATTTTTTTATTTTTTTTAATTATTTTTAACATTAGATCTTTTTACTATTGATGCCGCATAGGCAGCATCAATAGTAAAACGTTGGTCACACAGGGTTAATAGCAGCGTTAACCGAGTGCGTTACACCGCGGCATAGCGTGGTCGGTTAACGCTGCCATTAACCCTGTGTGAGTGCTGACTGGAGGGGAGTATGGAGAGGGCACTGACTGCCAGGAGGAAGGAGCGGCCATGTTGCCACCGGACTGTGCCCGTCGCTGATTGGTCGTGGCTGTTTTGCCGCGACCAATCAGCGTCTTTGATTTCCATGACAGACAGAGGCCGTGAACAATGAATATCCGTGATAGACAGACAGAAAGACGGAAGTGACCCTTAGACAATTATACAGTAGATTAAAATAGGATAACCACATCTTCATAGAGTTTGTGGTTTCATGGCTTCTGCACTTTGTTTTAGCTTAACATGTCCTTAGGGGCAGATTGAAAGTGGAAATCCTCTTTAATTATAATGAAAACATAATTACAGCCTTGCTTCCCAACCCCCATACATATCCATGTTTGATCCTCTACCTTGCTGTTCTAGTCAGAATTTACGGGGCACATGCGCAATGGCCACTTCTATTAACCATGAGACCCCTGTTGTTGTGATCGGGAAGCTGGGGGGCAGCAGTCGGACCATCAACTTTTACACAATTATCTTATATCCTGTAAATCTTTGTACATATTGCAGAATCTGATTTATTATAAATAACTACTAATCGTGTTCACTTTGCTCTTCTAATGTTTACATAAAATGTAGCACTTGTCCAAACCGCAAATAGCATATTGATGAATGTTTCATGTAATATAGATGTAACGTTTATCGTCCTCTACAAGAAACAATATTCACATTCTGCTACATGACAGCATGTGTGAGTGAGGTCATCGCTCCGCTCTATTTTAGGGCACTAGCTCAGTGCACAGAGACAGCTTGTGCTTCGTGCTGGAAGAAAAAATAACGCAGAATAAAATCAAGACAGAGGGAAAAGGCAGCGTAATAATGACTTTACTTTCATACATGCGCTTTTATGGAAACAAAAAAATTCTCCCTTCCATTGTAATACAGGAAATATATATATCTTGGTACCGTGTTAGCCAGTAGATAGAAAAATATTTAGAATTGAGAGTCCTCAGTGGTTGATACCTTTAATGGCTAACTGAAAAGATTGCAAGCTTTCGAGACTACACAGGTCTCTTCATCAGGCAAAGACTAAAAGAAATTCTGAAGAATCACATTTATGCACAACATAGCACAGAAAAAAAAAAAAAAAGTAAAAACCATGGATAAGACAGGTGACATGAAGCAGGATTACCATGAGTGATAAACAGTTATGTCCATAGATATTGGGCCAGTTCTTACATAAGGATTGTCTTATTGTCCTCCCTTCCATTGTATTGACTGTAAGATTCCATCCTATAGTATAGAGACAAATAGTGAGACAATTAGGGAAAACATTACATGCATGAAACATATAGCTCAAGTTTATTAGTGTAATTATTTTTTTTATTTGAAGTTTGTTAAAGATGACGAGCTACATTTTGCCCTTTGTTGACTATAAATAATAGACATTAACTTTCTACCTGTAAGCTACATTGTTTTGACTCTTTTTCTCTGCAACTAATTAACCCAACTGATGTTCAAACATTCAATGTAAGCCGCCATTTGTGGCAGCATTAGCTCGGTTTTATCCTTGCTTTTAACTCTAAAAACAACCACAAGCTCTTGTATCTATAGGAGCAAGTATATCAGTAGTACAAGCAAATGTGAGAACTGCAGCCTACTTTGATCTCCTTTCACACCCCCACCCCCTGCCTCCTGAGCTCATCACTTACTCTGAAAAATGTTTAAAGAGGTTGTCCGGGACTTAAACATTGATGGCCTATCCTTAAGATAGGTCATTGTTGATCGGAACGGGTGCAACACCTAACACTCAGCTGTTCTGTTCCCTGTGTCAACGATGACCAGATCCGCTCCATTACGGAGCCACAACGTACACCTCCATTGATGGTATAGTGGCCATGGCCGGATACTGCACATCCGTCCATTGTTGATTTGAATAACTCATCGGCGGCCACTATACAGACGTCAGAGCTGTGTAGCTCCACGGTTGTTTTGTTCCAGCTGCCACTAACTCCGGGAACAGCTGATCAACAGGGAGTGCCAGTTGTTGCACCTCCACCGATCAGACATTGAAGACTTATCCTATTTATAGGCAATCATTGTTAAAGTCCAAGACATCACCTTTAAAATCCACCTTTGTCAAAACATGATGGACTTCTAACTCACCAGCATTAGGTTGCAGCTCATAGTAAAGTCTGTGGAGAGGGGAGAAGAGGCAGGAGCAAGGAGAGGCGCTAACACATGTATACAGGTGGTTCAGCAACTTCTAACAAGTGATGAATTCCATTTTGGTACTGGATTCTTAACTACACTGCTCGGTACTGCTATATAAAGACCTCCTTGAGCAGGAACCCCTCATGTCTGTGCACGTGGTGTATGGGAGAAATCACAGCAAATAGACTCCACTCACTAGTTTATGGGCAACTGAAAATTAGAGACTTCAGAGGGGAAAACTGGTGAAAAAGGCAGGCTACATAGGTGAAATAATAACAAGTGTTAATTGTACTGTACAAACAGGTTAACTTACTATGAAAAGTTTCCTGAAATGAAAGGTATGCATGAAAAAATATTATTTTACATAATATTTTAATAGTATGGGTTTCTATGCAAACAGCATAGGTCAAGAAGTTTGTATTCCATATGCGGTTTTTGACTGGAGCTGTTTTGAAGGGTCTTGATAAGGCCTTATGGATATGCATGTAATCTGGCTGTGTACAACCTACAAGGTATAGCTGTAAATAGCTATAATATGCCATCTCTAGTCATGTATTTTTCCGATTTCATATGGAGTCATAGAAAGGTTTTCATTTTGTTAGATCATATGGGCCTTGGACCCCACGTTATCGAGGTATTCTTCTGTGTAGGCATCGCCTGTATGGAAAGCTGTATGATGGCATGTATAGTTCAATGACTTTCTCTACTTCCCTAGAGACTTCTGGAGGCCGTTAGACCAAAAGTAGTCTGCTGCACTTTAGCTCGCTGAGTAGAGGAAATTTAAAAGGGTTGTTCATTTTGGCTAATCCCTTTATTTTTGTTAGGATCCCCCAGCTCATTACTATATTTACAACAATAAGCTATATTTTGTGATGGCACCCGGCATATATATGAGTGCTGCCAAAGAAATGGAACTTGACAGAATTTCCAATATCAGGCTGTCCATGGATGTGGGTCCTCCAGAGCTAGGGATGTCTTTTTATTTCGTTGCTCTTGACCTTGACTTGTAGTAGCAGGTCCTGATCCTGAACAGCTGAATAGCTTCTACTAACTCTCAATTTCTTGAGAGGGTAAATGAAAATTGTTTTTTTGTTTTTTAAGTAGCCAATTTTTTTAAGTGATCCTACATTTCCAAAGTCTTGACTCCATTTTTGAATGTAGAATATATTTTGCGCTTGCACATTTTTTCCCAAATAGGCTTTTTTTGGGGGGGATGGGTTGTAAATGTAGATTATGTGAATCTTGTTTAAAGTTACATTCCCATGATGAGTGTTTGATGTTGCAGTTTTTCGGCCTCTATTGGTTAAATTAGATTACTTTATTTTTTTCATTGTCTGTATTGCTTTCATTTTTATCAAGTTTTTGATGGCAAGTTTTGTCTTTTTTTTTTTTTCCTAATGTCATGTTTTGGTAATTGGCTTTGGCCTCATTTTATTGATACAGTCACGTGCGGATTATATGCAGTCTAGTTCGTTTTCGCAATGGAAACACTAAACCCACATACAGGTTTTTCAACCTCAGGATTTCCGCATCCAGTGCAAGTCTGTGGGAAAAATCCGCAAAAATCTCTCAAGAGAAATAGACACCGCAGGTCAGTTTACACTGCATTCAAATAAGACGGCATGAGATTTCTATAAATCCCATCCACATTGCTGGAATTGTAAGACGCCGCGTTTTTTGCACAGCGAAAATATCCAGCATCAAAAACTCACCAAAAACTTAGTAAGAAATTACCGTAACCTTAAGCAGCATTTTATTTTGAATGTATCTGCACAAAAAAAAGAAAAACTACATAAAGTATAGACAAAGCATAAATACTTTCCTTTTAAGTCTTCTAAATATGTCCCAAACTAAAGAAACACTTCGGGCAAAACTGATAGACATTCTCTATGCCTAGTGCAGACTTGGGAGGGAAAACTGATATGTAAGCTATCCATTGACCTAATTTCTATATTATAAAAAAATAACATTTTATTCATGCAATCGATGCTTTTGTTCAATATTTCCTTTTTTTACGCTGTGATGTATCATCTTGTACCCACCACGTTGGGAGCCAGCATTGTGCAGCAATGTGTAATTGCAACATACCACGTGATCGTATCTTGATGGGCTGCTCTTCTACTGAAAATCCAAAGTTTTGTGGTTGTTTTCTTCTACCTCATGACATAAAATCTGTGCTCATTCTTACCTGAGGATATGGGTGAAATTAGACATTGCATTGCTGAAAATTTTGGTTTTGAAGATTGTTTGTTTTCTGGGGAACTGCATTGTGGTTCCGCATGGAAATTCTTCAGGTGCTTTTTTACAGGTGTTTTTGTCGTAACCACAGATGTAACATGGCTTAGTTCCCTTCGGTATATTGCAAGCAGAATTATTGACGTTATTACTGCTTGTTGCAATAAAAGAAGCTCAGCAGTCAGGACTTGGTTACATGTAGCCATTTGGGTATAAAAAAAAACTGTGTGTAAAGAAAACAACTTGTTTAATTTTTTTTTTCTAATTCTTCTATGCCATGATCTGTTTTGTTATGTGAATGATAATAAAGTGAGACAACAACAGAATATCTAACCATGTTCTAAGCTAACACATATGCAAAAGGCTTTTTTCACACCTTTCCTGATGAGCCAGACATCTGATTCATGATGAAGCATTTGTCTCTTCGGGAATCAAGAGCGTTGGGCGAGTGGCATATACTGGGGTGCACCTGGCCATAGATCCTACTCCCCAGTCCATGTCAGAGTAAGACTTGTGACGTATCGAATGCGGCCGCTTGCAATGTCATATCCTGCCCCAGCTCTGCCTACCTTGTCAGAACTGCCCAAAAATGGCATGTGAACGCCAAAAGTCACATAATTGTAGCACAGCCTCTAGTTGCGCTAAATATCCTATATTTTTGGCACAGACTCCAGTTACTCCCAAATTATGTGACTTTTCATACTTTTTTCCAACAGAATATTGACCTAAAAGCTTTGATGAATCAGGTTGTAACGGGGTCTACCAAGCTGGGGTACCTCTTTCAGTACCACCCCGTGTTTCAGGAGGTCGACTATGCTTTGGCTGGAGTCTGACTGAAGGACGCTGGCTAGAATTGCTTGGTTACATGGGTGCATATAAAATATCACTGCTTCTCCACGTATTTCCAGTCTGACAACACTTTACTCACAGGACACAGAATATATCACACAGATACAGAGGGCAGGCCAATAGAAAAGCAGCAGGCCAGACATACATTACAATAGCCGCAGGGGGCCGGAGCCTGCCGATATTTATTGTGGGAATTACAAAGGTGGGGGTGGACAAAAGGGGAATATCTTGTCCCCTCTGCCCAGGGGCGCAGCCTGTGGGCTGATGCATTAGGGACATGCATCTCACATGGAACCTATTATGCATACATGTAACTGCACAACATACTTTGGGTGCTGAGTGGTCCCGTAACACGTAACACAGGCCCTTTGTTTATAGCACTTTGTAATATCTCTATACACTTGGGAAAAGTGGATTTCTCCTCCCAGAGACTAATTCTGTCTGAAGTATGGCAGGGTGGCCAAGCAGGCGCTGTTCTCCATTCCTTTCTATGCAAGGTATGAAACTTGCCATGAAAGCTTTGGACATCTGCTAATCACATGATTTTTGTGCTAATTTTTTCTCAAAAATTATATGCAGTTCAGGTGCAGACAAAAGCTGGTCCTACAAAATCTGCGATGAGTGTTTTAGTTCATGAAATATCTATGTGCAGGAAGGAAATGAGATGTGTGGTCGCCCTATCCTTTTTCTGTTGTGACATATTTGCTAAGACACCTGTCGTGCTGATTGATGTCTCTGTGACACAGCAGCATAGATGTTACTTCTTCAGTAGGAGTGTTTTCATGCCGTATACAATAAACTGCAATAAATCTCATTTATGCTTTATACATTCAGGTGAAACAGCTGTAATTGTAAGTGATTGTGTGAAACAGTAGTTAATAAACTGCAGCCTCAGTGCTGTGAAGGCTTTGCTCCACAGTACAGCGTTGTGTGTGAATACAGCCTAATGGCTGTCTGCTGAATAAGTCGTAGCTGGACTTTCCTTCACCTGAGGGTAGGTTCACATGAACGATTTCTCCACATCCATGAAAACCGGTTTCATTATTTTCATACAAACTGGGTACTGTCGCACTGAACAGCCAGTGGACAGACATGGGGGGGAGACTTAGTAATCAATAACCATTTGTGCTGTTTGTACTAACACCGCAAATCTAGAGTTTGGGCTATAGATCTTACATATAGAGTACCGTATAAATAATTCACTAACCTTTCTATTAAAAAAAATGTCAGTTTATAATACTACAAATAGTTTCCACAGCAGACCTAGCATTTCAGCTAACAATCATGCATGTGAAACATTAAGGAGTAACAAAAAGAAGACCTGCAGGATGGGGGTTATCCTTCTACGTCTGAATGCTCCTGTGTGCACTGGTGTCTGCTCTACATTTTTCTGTCAGCAGCACCTATCCCCTTGCACGCTGGTTTCTTTACATTACTCATTTTTGGTTTGATCATTCTGATCAGACCGGCATAATTTTTTCTGGAACATGGAAAAGCTTCTTCACCTCCTCTATTCTGTCAGTCTGTGAAAATTGGAATGCATTCAGATGTCAACAGTGTGGTCTGATTTTTTTTTTTTTTTAATTTAGACTTGCATTGTCGATTTTGATCCAACACTTGGATCAAAATTGGACATATCTCCGTTTTTGATTTCCGTTGAACACTAGGTCCAAGGAAAAATGAAAATGTGCACAGATATCATAGGTAACAGTTCTGTCCGTGAAACCCTCGGATAGCCCTCGTACTAGAAAACCGGTTGGGTGCATGAACCTTGGGTGCATGAACCCTGAGGCAAACATTCACTTTGGCTGTCCTAGTCCTGCATCTAAATACTATGTGTGAGGAGAGTGGCCTGTTTGGGTCTCTTACTCATTAGTACTTGAAGCATAAGTCCTGCCAGGCTCGCATCTATTCTCCTGATCTTTGGCACCCTTTCATATACATTAAAGAATTCTACTTACAGCAAAATCTTTATTTATCTGTTCCTTTTCAGAGTTGTCAGAAGCTGCCATTTAGCGTGCATGTATTCTTTCAGTGAAGAGATTAGCGGTGGTGATTTCCCTTGCCTTAGTTACTCCTGCTTGTACAGGTTGCATTCAAGCAAACAGGATTATATCAGCGATATAATGCATTGCTGTATGTGTACATTAAATTGGCCCACTGTCCCGCAATAGAATATTTTATAGATGATAGGTCAGCCATATATACTAAAATAAAATGAGGATTTATTGCAAGTGATTTGCTGTTTGAAAGTGCCAGCATATTTATCTTTTATCACTTTCTGCAATCTGCTGATGTGCTGACACGTTCAGGAAAGTCTGACAGTACATTGGAACAAAGGTTGAAACCGAGCAGTTTTAATAGATAATCTAAAGCACTGAGCCAGAACATTTTACACATGGCTGAATGGAGAGACGGCAACTGCAGATGGACCTATATAGTATTGTGCATGTAATCAGAATGGTAGTTTACAACCTTGTGTACTAGTTAACGCAAAATAGTAATGTCTAAAAAAAAAAAAAATAGAAGTGTTAATAGTTTTATTTTATCAATGAACAAAATGTACAGTGAATGAACAAAAGAAAATGTAATCAATACTGGGTGTGACCACACTTGGCCTATAAAACAGCACCAAAACAACCATCCTTCTAAGTACTCTTACAGATTTTGAAGGAACTTGGAAGTGAGGTTCTTCCTAGGGTTGAGCGAAACGGATCATTCATTTTCAAAAGTCGCCGACTTTTGCCACAGTCGGGTTTCATGAAACCCGACCCGATCCTTGTGTGGGGTCGGCCATGCGGTACGCGACTTTCGCGCCAAAGTCGCGTTTCAATGACGCGAAAAGCGCCATTTCTCAGCCAATGAAGGTGGACGCAGAGTGTGGGCAGCGTGATGACATAGGTCCTGGTCCCCACCATCTTAGAGAAGGGCATTGCAGTGATTGGCTTGCTGTCTGCGGCGTCACAGGGGCTATAAAGAGGCGTTCCCGCCGACCGCCATCTTACTGCTGCTGATCTGAGCATAGGGAGAGGTTGCTGCCGCTTCGTCAAAAGCAGGGATAGCGTTAGGCAGGGTCCATTAACCCCCAAACCGCCTGTGCTGTAGCGATTTCCACTGTCCAACACCACCTTTTGTTTGCAGGGACAGTGGAAGCTACATTTTTTTTCCCTCAGCGCTGTAGCTCATTGGGCTGCCCTAGAAGGCTCCCTGATAGCTGCATTGCTGTGTGTACGCCGCTGTGCAAACCAACTGCTTTTTTCAAAGCACAAATCCTGTTGTTCCTTCCTTTCTGCACAGCTATCTTTTTTGTTTGTCCACACTTTTGATTTAATTTGTGCAGCAGTCCACTCCTTCTTATTGCTGCCTGCCATACCTGGCTCAGATTACTGCAGGGAGATAGTAATTGTAGGACAGTCCCTTTTTTTTTTTTTTTAAATTCTTCCTAACCAAAAAAAGCAGTGGGAGATTAAAGGTACCTTCACACATAACGATATTGTTAACGATATCGTTGCTATTTGTGACGTAGCAACGATATCGTTAATGAAATCGTTCTGTGTGACAGCGACCAACGATCAGGCCCCTGCTGGGAGATCGTTGGTCGCTGAACAAAGTCCAGAACTTTATTTCGTCGCTGGACTCCTGCTGACATCGCTGGATCGGCGTGTGTGACACCGATCCAGCGATGTCTTCACTGGTAACCAGGGTAAACATCGGGTAACTAAGCGCAGGGCCGCGCTTAGTAACCCGATGTTTACCCTGGTTACCATGCTAAAAGTTAAAAAAAACAAACAGTACATACTTACCTACAGCTGTCTGTCCTCCAGCGCTGCGCTCTGCACTCCTCCTGTACTGGCTGTGAGCCGGAAAGCAGAGCGGTGACGTCACCGCTCTGCTTTCCGGCTCCCAGACAGTACAGGAGGAGAGCAGAGAAGCAGAGCGCAGCGCTGGAGGACAGACGGCTGTAGGTAAGTATGTACTGTTTTGTTTTTTTTTTACTTTTAGCATGGTAACCAGGGTAAACATCGGGTTACTAAGCGCGGCCCTGCGCTTAGTTACCCGATGTTTACCCTGGTTACCGGCATCGTTGGTCGCTGGAGAGCTGTCTGTGTGACAGCTCTCCAGCGACCAAACAGCGACGCTGCAGCGATTCGGATCGTTGTCGGTATCGCTGCAGCGTCGCTAAATGTGAAGGGGCCTTAAGATTGGCATTTCTGCTAGAGTGCCAGTCGTGTGTGTGCCATCTCTCTCAAATAGTGGGCCACAGAAAGCCTATTTTTTTTTTGTTTTAATTTTGGTTTATAAATTCTCCCTGACCAAAAAAAAAACAGTGGGAGATTAATATTGGCCTTTGTGCTTCTGTGCCAGTCGTGTGTGCCATCTCTCTCAAATAGTGAGCCACAGAAAGCCTAGTGCCTGTGTTTGGTTTTTAAATTCTCCCTTAAAAAAAAAAAAACAGTGGGAGATTAATATTGGCCTTTGTGCTTGTGTGCCAGTCCTGTGTGTGCCATCTCTCTCAAATAGTGGGCCACAGAAAGCCTAGTGTTTTTTTTTGGGGTATTTGGTTTATAAATTCTCCCTGACCCAAAAAAAACCAGTGGGAGATTTAATATTGGCCTTTGTGCTTGTGTGCCAGTCAGGGTGGATTTGATTTAAATCTAACTGATTTAAATCACGATTTAAATCACGATTTAAATCACTAGTCAGTAAGGCTTGATTTAAATCAGTGATTTAAATCAAAGTTTCTACCTAACTGAATTTGACTCCGCAGAGGTCCCAGCCTCTTCTTCACGGCAAAAATGTTACAACATGAACAGAGTTGAGAAAAAGATCCTTAATCCTATTGTTCTACAAACCTATGAATACAGAATCAACCCCTTCAGTGCCAAGTCCAAGAAGTTAGACAATATGTTTCTGATTGTTTGGAGTGGAATAGATCTGCACAACACAAGAAGAATGTGAATCTAAGTGTGATGAGGAGGAAGGGCAAGCAGACAAGAAAATGAAAGTGAAACTTTGAGCACAATACTGCAGCATAGCCACAGACAGACAAGTCTGGATCTGTTTGTGTGTACGATCTGAGGTTTATTACATTCTTTCCTTATAATGGCAGCAGGCCGTAAAAGAGACCCAGTTTGGGAATATTTTAATGAAGCTCCTTCGCCTATCGGTAAGGCAGGAATGCGTGCAAAATGCAAATGATGCAACAAAGAGATGCAAGGCCTGGTGGCGCGAATGAGGCAACATCATGAGAAGTGCTTTGATGAAGATGACTCATCTTCATCACCGCACTTCTCATGATCCATGCCACTCATCTTCATCACCGCACTTCTCATGATGTTGCCTCATTCGCGCCACCAGGCCTTGCATCTCTTTGTTGCATCGTTTGCATTTTGCACGCATGCCTGCCTTACCGATAGGCGAAGGAGCTTTATTAAAATATTCCCAAACTGGGTCTCTTTTACGGCCTGCTGCCATTATAAGGAAAGAATGTAATAAACCTCAGATCGTACACACAAACAGATCCAGACTTGTCTGTCTGTGGCTATGCTGCAGTCTTGTCCTCAAAGTTTCACTTTCATTGTCTTGTCTGCTTGCCCTTCCTCCTCCTCACACTTAGATTCACATTCTTCTTGTGTTGTGCAGATCTATTCCACTCTAAACAATCAGAAACATATTGTCTAACTTCTTGGACTTGGCACTGAAGGGGTTGATTCTGTATTCATAGGTTTGTAGAACAATAGGATTAAGGTCTTTTTCTCAACTCTGTTCATGTTGTAACATTTTTGCCATGAAGAAGAGGCTGGGACCTCTGCGGAGTCAAATTCAGTTTTGAGAACTGCGTAAGTAAAGCGAGCGTCTGTGATAATATAGGAGAGAAACTACCCACTAATCCTACAGAAACCTCTGGAAGAGCATGGCATTGTGAATGTTACACATATACAGCCTTTATTCTACTGAGTTAAACAACTCAGCTTTATCTCATGATGGAAGAACCTTTGGATGGTAAAATATTTTCCTCAAAAAGCAGTTTATTGAAAAAAATCCGATTTAAATAAAAAAAATCCGATTTAAATAAAAAAAAATCCGATTTAAATAAAAAAAATCCGATTTTTTTTTTTTTATTTTTTATTTTTTTTTTAAAAAACATTGATTTTTATCCACCCTGGTGCCAGTCCTGTGTGCCATCTCTCTGAAATAGTGAGCCACAGAAAGCCTAGTGCCTGTTTTTGGTTTTTAAAGTCTCCCTTAAATAAAAAAAACAGTGGGAGATTAATATTGGCCTTTGTGCTTGTGTGCCAGTCCTGTCTGTGCCATCTCTCTCAAATAGTGGGCCACAGAAAGCCTATTTTTTTTTTTTTTGTATTTGGTTTATAAATTCTCCCTGACAAAAAAGCACAGTGGGAGATTAATATTGGCCTTTGTGCTTGTGTGCCAGTCCTGTGTGCCATCTCTCTCAAATAATGAGCCACAGAAAGCCTAGTGCCTGTTTTTGGTTTTTAAATTCTCCCTTAAATAAAAAAAACAGTGGGAGATTAATATTGGCCTTTGTGCTTGTGTGCCAGTCCTGTGTGTGCCATCTCTCTCAAATAGTGGGCCACAGAAAGCCTAGTGCCTGTTTTTGGTTTTTAAATTCTCCCTTAAAAAACAAACAAACAGTGGGACATTAATATTGGCCTTTGTGCTTGAGTGACAGTCCTGCGTGTGTGGCATCTCTCTCATTAGGTGCCACAGAAAACCGAGTGTGTAACATTGTGCCAGATTTTCCTTGCGGTCTCACCCACCTATAAAGGGATATCTAAATCCTACAGAAGTTTGAGTTCACCTTGTAAGTTCTTTGACAGTAACAAATACCGTTACTTTGGTTACGTTTTTAAAACAATGAGGAAGTCTGGTGGAAGAGGTCGTGGGCGTTCATTGACAGCTGGTAATGATGGTAGTGGTGGTGGAGCATCAGGTGGTCGTGGGAAAAACAATATAGCACCTAAGTCTCGAGCTGTGGAGCCAGGTTCGTCGTCTGACTACACAAGGCCTCGAACGCTCCCTTTTCTGGGAGTAGGAAAACCGCTTTTAAAGCCGGAGCAGCAAGAGCAAGTTTTGGCTTACCTTGCTGACTCAGCCTCTAGCTCTTTTGCTTCCTCTTCTGAAACTGGTAAATGTAAAAGCAGCGCGTCGTTAGTGGATGTTCACGGTCAGGGACAAGTCGCTTCCTTGTCCTCTTCAGCAAAAACCACAACAGAGAAGGATGCGGCAGGCGACACAACGGGTTACTCCATGGAGCTCTTTACACATACCGTCCCTGGCTTAGAAAGTGAAACAGTTAACAGGCCATGCCCATTACAAGTTGAATCGGACATGGAGTGCACAGATGCACAGCCACAGCCAGATTACTATGCTGTTCCTTTGACTCAGACCACAACATTGCCCTCGCAGGGTACTGATCCAGAATCAGACCCTGATGAGACTATGGTGCCCCGTCACGAACGCTATACCACCGACTTACACGGTGACACAGACGAAGTTGCACACGAGATAGAAGAGGAGGTTATAGATGACCCAGTTGTTGACCCCGATTGGCAGCCATTGGGGGAACAGGGTGCAGGCGGCAGTAGTTCTGAAGCGGAGGAGGAGGGGCCGCAGCAGGCATCAACATCGCAACAGGTTCCATCTGCCGGGCCCGTATCTGGTTCAAAACGCGTGGCAAAGCCAAAACCTGTTGGAGGACAGCGTGGCCATCCGGTTAAAGCTCAGTCTGCAATGCCTGAAAAGGGATCCGATGCTAGAAAGAGTGCAGTCTGGCATTTTTTTTAAACAACATCCAGTTGATCAGCACAAAGTCATCTGTCAAAAATGTTCAACTACCTTAAGCAGAGGTCAGAATCTGAAACCACCATGCATTTGCAAGCCTGGACTAACTACCAAACGTCCCTTAAGGTTGTAGCACCCTCGGCCAATGAAGCTAGTCAGCAACGCTACATCCCTTCCGTCACTGTAAGGCCACCATTTTCCGCACCACCTGCAGTATCTGTGCAGGTTTCGTTGCCAGGCCAAAGCAGTCAGGGTCAGGGAATCACCAGTTTCGTAGTAGGAAACACTGCATCTAGGGCACTGGTGGCAACAATACCATCTCCAACCGTCTCTCAGTCTGCCATGTCCACCAGCACTCCCGCTAGTTCCACGATCTCCAGCTCTCCAGTCCAGCTCACCCTACATGAGACTCTCGTTAGATAAAGGAAGTACTTAGCCTCACATCCGCATACACAGGGTTTGAACGCCCACATAGCTAGACTAATCTTGTTAGAGATGATGCCCTACCGGTTAGTTGAAAGCAAAGCTTTCAAAGCCCTGATGGACTACGCTGTACCATGCTACGAGCTACCCAGTCGACACTTCTTTTCGAGAAAAGCCATTCCAGCCCTCCACCAGCATGTTAAAGAGCGCATCGTCCATGCACTCAGGCAATCTGTGAGTACAAAGGTGCACCTGACAACAGATGCATGGACCAGTAGGCATGGCCAGGGACGTTACGTGTCCATCACGGCACACTGGGTGAATGTGGTGGATGCAGGGTCCACAGGGGACAGCAATTTTGGGACAGTTCTCCCTAGTCCACGGTCTAGGAAACAGTTGGCTGTAGCCGTTCGCACCCCCTCCTCGTCCTCCTGCAGAAGCGAGAGCTCGTCCACAGACCGCAGTCGCACAACCACTCCATCCGCAGCTGCCACTGTTGCACACCAGGTGTCCCATTATGGGGCAGCTACTGGCAAGCGTCAGCAGGCTGTATTGGCTATGAAGTGTTTGGGCGACAACAGACACACCGCGGAAGTTCTGTCCGAGTTCTTGCAGAAAGAAACGCAGTTGTGGCTGGGCACTGTAGATCTTGAGGCAGGCAAGGTAGTGAGTGATAACGGAAGGAATTTCATGGCTGCCATCTCCCTTTCCCAACTGAAACACATTCCTTGCCTGGCTCACACCTTAAACCTGGTGGTGCAGTGCTTCCTGAAAAGTTATCCGGGGTTATCCGACCTGCTCCTCAAAGTGCGCGGACTTTGCTCACATATCTGCCGTTTGCCTGTACACTCCAGCCGTATGCAGACCTATCAGCGGTCTTTGAACCTTCCCCAGCATCGCCTAATCATCGACGTTGCAACAAGGTGGAACTCAACACTGCACATGCTACAGAGACTGTGCGAACAGAGGCGTGCTGTTATGTATTTGTGGGAGGATACACATACACGGGCAGGCAGTAGGATGGCAGACATGGAGTTGTCAGGTGTGCAGTGGTCAAAGGTACAAGACATGTGTCAAGTCCTTCAGTGTTTTGAGGAATGCACACGGCTGGTTAGTGCAGACAACGCCATAATAAGCATGAGCATCCCCCTAATGCGTCTGCTGATGCAAAGTTTGACGCACATAAAGGAGCAGGCGTCTGCAGCAGAGGAAGAGGAAAGCCTTGATGACAGTCAGCCATTGTCTGGTCAGGGCAGTGTACAGGACGAGGTAGCGGGCGAACAGCAGGAGGACGAGGAGGATGATGGGGATGATTATTTTTGTAATGAGGAAGCTTCTACGGGGCCAATAGCAACTGGTGGCGTTGCAAGGCCGGGGTCAGGTTTTTTTTAGGGAGACAAGTGACTTAGAAGTCCCTGAAACTGCACCTCAACCCAGCACAACCGCAGATTTGACAACTGGAACTTTGGCCCACATGGCGGATTATGCCTTACGTATCCTCAAAAGGGACACACGCATTTGTAAAATGATGGCCGATGACGATTACTGGTTGGCCTGCCTCCTTGATCCTCGTTATAAAGACAAATTGCAAAATATTATGCCACATGAGAACCTGGAACAAATATTAGCAACCAAACAATCAACTCTTGTTGACCGTTTGATTCAGGCATTCCCAGCACACAGCACCGGTGATCGTTATCACACGAGCTGCAGGGGTCAGCAGGCCAGAGGTGCACAAATCAGAAGTGGCGTTGGACAGAGGGGTTTTCTGACCAGGTTGTGGAGTGATTTCGCAATGACCGCAGACAGGACAGGTACTGCTGCATCAATTCAAAGTGACAGGAGACAACATTTGTCCAGTATGGTTACTAACTATTTTTCATCCCTTATCGATGTTCTACCTCAACCGTCATTCCTATTTGATTACTGGGCATCCAAATTAGACACCTTGCCAGAATTGGCAGAATATGCATTGCAGGAGCTTGCTTGCCCGGCAGCTAGTGTCCTATCAGAAAGAGTATTCAGTGCTGCAGGTTCAATATTAACCGAAAAAAGGACTGGTCTGGCTACCCAAAATGTTGATGATCTAACCTTCATTAAAATGAACCACAACTGGATTTCGAATTCTTTTGCCCCACCTTGCCCAGCTGACACCTAGCTTTCCTATGAAAAGGTCTTGCTTGTGGACTACTCTGACTGACTTTTCCAATCTCGTAATTTGCAGCAGCTGTTTGTCCAGCATACGACATGTTTACACCACCCTAAATGGCCAAACTCCCCCCACGGGGCCGTGGTCTCGCCACTTGGCGCAAGCACCCGTGAGAGTGCCGTTTGTCTGAAGAGGTGGGTGTGCCCGCTTTTGGTCGACGGCACTGCCACTGGGTCCCTCATAGTACAATAAAGTGTCTCTGGCGGTGGTGGTGCGCACCCAACGTCAGACACACCGTTGTAACATGAGGGGCCCTGGGCCTGTACCGCCGGCCACAAGAGAGTCCCCCCTCCCAGCTCAAACATTGCTCTACCACTTGCAAAATTATCTCTCACAGTTCCACCAATGTTTAGTCTATGCGCTGACATCCTTCAATGCCTGGCACTGACAATACCATTGTGTTGACATTTATGATGGTACTTAACATAGTCAGGGGCAGTGTCCTATATTTACACCAGTACATACTTTGCGCCAAATTACTAGGTCTGAAACTCAGCAGAGGAGCCCACCCCTGTACCTAAGTATTCCACCCTTTTGTGTTTTGGTTTTGGTGTAATGCGAGACATTAACATGTATTTATTGTTTGGGAGTACTAACTGGCAGACACTCATTAAAATCGGCCTCCGCTGACAATAATAATAATAATAATAATTTTTATTTACATAGCGCCAACATATTCCGCAGCGCTTTACAAATTATAGAGGGGACTTGTACAGACAATAGACATTACAGCATAACAGAAATACAGTTCAAAATAGATACCAGGAGGAATGAGGGCCCTGCTCGCAAGCTTACAAACTATGAGGAAAAGGGGAGACACGAGAGGTGGATGGTAACAATTGCTTTAGTTATTCGGACCGGCCATAGTGTAAGGCTCGGGTGTTCATGTAAAGCTGCATGAACCAGTTAACTGCCTAAGTATGTAGTAGTACAGACACAGAGGGCTATTAACTGCATAAAGTGAATGAGAACATGATGCGAGGAACCTGATTGCCTATTTAAAAAAAAAAAAAATAAATAAAAACAATAGGTTTTTTTTTTTTTTTTTAATTTAAATAGGCCACACAGGGATCGTTAGGTTAATACATTGAGGCGGTAGGCCAGTCTGAACAAATGAGTTTTTAGGGTACGCTTAAAACTGTGGGGATTGGGGATTAATCGTATTAACCTAGGTAGTGCATTCCAAAGAATCGGCGCAGCACGTGTAAAGTCTTGGAGACGGGAGTGGGAGGTTCTGATTATTGAGGATGCTAACCTGAGGTCATTAGCGGAGCGGAGGGCACGGGTAGGGTGGTAGACTGAGACTAGAGAGGAGATGTAGGGTGGCAACACCAATGCTGCCTGTGTACCCCTGCAAGAGAATTCCAAGTGTCTCCAGCCCACTTTTGTTATGTTGGGCCTACTAAGCCTGTCTGCGGTCACTCCTTCCAATAGTCCTCCACTGACCACACCACTGCTGCCCGTGTACCCCTGGAACCAATTTTAAAGTGCCTACAGCCTAATTTTGTTATGTTAGGCCTACTACGCTTGTCTGCGGTCCCTCCTTCCAATAGTCCTCCACTGACCACACCACTGCTGCCCGTGTTCCCCTGGAAGCTATTTTAAAGTGCCTACAGCCAACTTTTGTTATGTTAGGCCTACTAAGCCTGTCTGCGGTCACTCCTTCCAATAGTCCTCCACTGACCACACCACTGCTGCCCGTGTACCCCTGGAAGCTATTTTAAAGTGCCTACAGCCTAATTTTGTTATGTAAGGCCTACTACGCCTGTCTGCGGTCCCTCCTTCCAATACTCCTCCACTGACCAGACCACTGCTGCCCGTGTACCCCTGGAACCAATTTTAAAGTGCCTACAGCCTAATTTTGTTATGTTAGGCCTACTTCGCCTGTCTGCGGTCCCTGCTTCCACTAGTCCTCCACTGATCAGACCACTGCTGCCCGTGTACCCCTGGAACCAATTTTAAAGTGCCTACTGCCTAATTTTGTTATGTTAGGCCTACTACGCCTGTCTGCGGTCCCTCCTTCCAATACTCCTCCACTGACCAGACCACTGCTGCCTGTGTACCCCTGGAACCAATTTTAAAGTGCCTACATCCGATTTTTGTTATGTTAGGCCTACTAAGCCTGTCTGCAGTCCCTCCTTCCACTAGTCCTCCACTGACCAGACCACTGCTGCCCGTGTACCCCTGTAACCTTTTTTAAACTGCATTGAGCCAAATTTTTTGTTTAAGGCCTACTACCTGTGTCTGTCTGTGCCACTCAATACAGCTGTCCTTCTTTTAAAAAAGCTGAGCGTCAATAGTCTGGTTTTCAGCCTATAGGAATTTGAAAACTGCATTGGGGCTACTACTTCGCTAGGGCCTACTAACGGTGTCTTCCGCTCCAAGATGTTCCCCAGGTTTCCTCTCCATTGCTTCGATCTTCTGGCTCTCGTTTAGTAGTTGTTGAAAACAACACTGCATTAGGCCTACAAGTTGAGTCTGGGGTGTAGAGACGGTGTCTTCCACTCCAAGGTGTTCCCCAGGTTTCCTCTCCATTGCTTCGATCTTCTGGCTCTCGTTTAGTAGTTGTTGAAAACAACACTGCATTAGGCCTACAAATTGGGTCTGGGTTGTAGAGACGGTGTCTTCCACTCCAAGGTGTTCCCCAGGTTTCCTCTCCATTGCTTCGATCTTCTGGCTCTTCTTAAGTAGTTGTTGAAAACAACACTGCATTTGGCTTACAAGTTGGGTCTGGGTTGTAGAGACGGTGTCTTCCACTCCAAGGTGTTCTCCTGGTTTCCTCTCCATTGCTTCGATCTTCTAGCTCTTCTTAAGTAGTTGTTGAAACAACACTACATTAGGCCTACAAGTTGGGTTTGGGTCGTAGAGACGGTGTCTGCCGCTCCAAGGTGTTCTCCAGGTTGCCACATAATCGAAGCTGCATAGAGCCTATTTTGTAATTTTACGCCTACAAAGTCTTTCTGCGGTCCCTCCTTCCAATTCTCCTCCACTGAGCACAACAATGCAGACCGTGTTCCCATGTAACCTTTTTTAAACCTGCGTCGAGCCAACTTTGTGGTTTAAGGCCTACTTGTAGTGTCTGGCTGCGCCACTCAATACAGCTGTCCTCTTTACAAAAAATGACCTACAATTATCTGGTTTTCAGCCTATCGGAATTTTAAAACTGCAGTGGGCCTACTAGTTGGGTTGGGGCCTTCTATCTGTGTCTGCCGCTCCTTGCTGTTCTCCTACAGTGAACAAAGCTGTGCCGCCTGTTTACTACTGTTGCCAATTTTGAACTGCATTTAGAATACTTACTGATTTGGGCCTACTCTCTGTGTCAGCCTCTCATTTCAGTTGTCCTCCACTGAACAAAACAATGCCCCCTGGTTAGTCCTGTCACCAATTTTGAACTGCATTTAGCCCACTTTATTCTTTGGGCCCATATCTGTTTCCCCCTCATCCTGCCCATTGCCCAGCCAGTGATAGATGAGTCTGCTGGTACATTGACCCATAACGCAACATTCCCCGTGCACGCTACACTGCAAGATTGTGACCCTGCTGAAAGTCAGGTCCCCCTTCCCGCATACCATACCACCTTACACGGGGACAAAGAGGAAGATGCAGATGAAGGTGCAGGTTCCTTCATCAGGTAGGGGGAGGAATACTTGTTGGCGACATCACTGGCACAGGGCCTCTCATAGTACGCAAAAGTGTTGCTGCCGGTGGGAGGCGCCCCCGCCGTGCAAACACACCGCTGTACTTTGAGGGGCCCTGTGCCAGTGCCAATGCCAACGAGTGGGGCCCCTCCTGCTTGCTCAGGATCACAGCACTTGCAAAGTTGAAATACTTACCTCTCCCTGCTCCACTGCCGTGACGTCCAGATTTACTGGGCCCACTAATTACTTGAACCAGCCCTACCCCCCACAACTTTAGCCAAATGACCCCCAATTTCAAATGCTTTACTATTATTATAAGCTAAATTAAGATTGACAAGCTTCAGTAACAAGAATGGATGTTTCTGCCATTAAAATGGGCTCTGTACATGTTTTCCTGGCCTCCACTCACTGCCGACTATGCTCCCCCATTGACTTGCATTGGGTTTCGTGTTTCGGTCGACCCCCGACTTTTCGCGATAATCGGCCGATTCCACTCGACTCGACTTTTGAGATAGTCGGGTTTTGCGAAACCCGACTCGACTCTAAAAAAAAGTCAAGGTCGCTCAACCCTAGTTCTTCCAAACATCTTGGAGAATTGGCAGCAGATCACCTATGGATGTAGGCTTACTCAAATCCTGTTTATTCCTGTAACTCCAGAGATTTGATTTTGAAATCAGGGCATTGTGGGTGCCATATCATTATTTCCTGGTCTACTTGTTCTACTTTGTGCTAAGGTCTTAATGCCTAACATTGGTTGGTCGCTTGGGGTTGTTCTCGTGCTGCAGAATAAATTTGAAGCCAATCAGACACCTCTGTCTGCCTACATTTCTCAGTATTGAGGACATTTTAATCCTGACCAAGTCACCAACTTCATCTGCTGAAATGCGGCCCGAAACTTACAAGGACCCTCCACCATGCTTCACTGTTGCCTGCAGACATCCATTATTGTACTATGCTCAAGCCATTTGGCAAAGAAACCTTCTAATACAGCCAAATATTTCACATTTTGACTTCTCAATCCAGAGCACCTGCTACTTGGCTTTATTTCAAAAGTATGACTAATTCTTCCTTGAAGACCACTTCTGCCCAAACTTTTCTAAACAGTACAGTAGATACATGTAGCTGGGTGACACTGATTGCTATCAGTTCTGAGCTGAAGACACTGATGGACATCTTCCAATTTTAAAGGGAAGTAAGCATAATGTGTCTTTTATTTCCTGCTCTAAGTTTTTTATAGCAACTGTGAGGATTTTCTGGTGCCAGGAGCATGCGGTCACATGCCGACTAGATGTGCACGGCCTAGCTCAATGCAAGCTGATTAAGTGAGGTCAGATATGTTGGAATGTCCCATTAAATATGCAAATCACATACGTGCAGTCACATGATCACTCGCTTCCAGCATGGGAGAATCCTGAGTTTTGTACAACTTCGAGTTGCACAAAATTTTATATGCAAATTGCCTCTTCTGAGAAAAAGAGGACTTAAACTCTATAGCGCCACCTGTTGGAAGTAGCGATTCTACAAGTCACAATCAACCCTTTAACGAGTTGTGCAATATGACTTAGGATAAAGTCATATTGCACAACTCGTTAAAGGGTTGATTGTGACTTGTAGGATCGCTATCAACCCTTTAACGAGTTGTGCAATATGACTTAGGATAAAGTCATATTGCACGACTCGTTAAAGGGTTGATTGTGACTTGTAGGATCGCTACTTCCAACAGGTGGCGCTATGGAGTTTAAGTCCTCTTTTTTTTCAGAAGAAGCAATTTGCATATTATAATTCCCAGAGGAGCATTGCACGGCGAATAAGCCTCCTTAGCTTGACAAGTCAGAGATGGTGTGTCACTCTCCATAAGGAGAAACAATACAAAATTTTATTTAATTGCAAGGTGTTTTACACCAGGATTCTGGGGACAGAATTTGTTGAATTGGGCCAAAGATGTTCAAGGTACGGTACTTTCCTGTGTACATAGTCCTAGCCTTTCATAAATGCTGCCCAAGGTCTAAAAACATTGGTTCTCAATGGTCAGCATCCGAATTAAATTTTCATATAGTTGCTTTAACAAAATGTAAATGCAAACTATTCGCACCATACTTCTGAAGGAGTGGGTGTATGATGTCTCATAACAGAGGAAGAGTTATCACTTCTAGACAGTGTTACAGGCCAGAAGCATGCGGGTGCATTCAGGGGTCATGACAGCATGTCATGATTAAACTGACTGAGCAATGAGAATATAGGGACAGGAAGTTGCTTTGTTTACAAGAAGTCAAATAACCGCAGTCTCAAGTTAAAACTCCATGGCTGCTTTCGTTTTGAGTTGCAGAAAGCTGCTCTACACACTGAACTTTGCCAGCTCAGGAGTATTCTATACAATGTTTCCTCTCAAAATACGTTTTCATCTTTTGACATGTTCCAGACTATATTACTTCGTATTGTACATTTTGCAATTACTGTAACATATTTCTGGAACTTTTTTATTCCAAGCTGAGTAATAGAAGCAAATCCGCTTTACAGCATTCTTTGCCTTTGCCCCATTAGGTCAAGTTTATATAGTAGAGGGGATGCCATTGCTTGGGACCTTGCACATTGAGGGTCTGTGCACATGTCAGTATTTTCTAGCAGAAATTTCCTGACAAATACCGGACATTTCTGCCTGAAATCCGCATGTGTTTTTTTCGCGGTTTTTATGCGTTTTTGATGCGTTTTTTGTGCTTTTTTGCGTTTTTTCCCCAATGCATTATATAGCGGGAAAAACGTGAAAAATCCACAAAATTAACCCGTTAATCCCATAAGACGTACTATCCCGTCCAGGTGACCTGGGACTTAATTCCCAGTGACGGGATAGTACGTCATATGCGATCGGCCGCGCTCACGGGGGGAGCGCGGCCGATCGCGGCTGGGTGTCAGCTGCCTATCGCAGCTGACATCCGGCACTATGTGCCAGGAGCGGTCACGGACCGCTCCCGGCACATTAACCCCCGGCACACCGCGATCAAAGATGATCGCGGTGTGCCGGCGGTGCAGGGAAGCATCGCGCAGGGAGGGGGCTCCCTGCGGGCTTCCCTGAGACGATCGGTACACGGTGATGTGCTCACCGTGTACCGAACGTCTTCTCCCTGCAGTCCCCGGATCCAAAATGGCCGCCGGGCTGCATCCGGGTCCTGCAGGGAGCACTTCCGGGTCAGGATCAGACTGCAGCTGCAGCTCTAATCCTGCCCGGCTGTATGTCAGATCACCGATCTGATAGAGTGCTGTGCACACTGTCAGATCGGTGATCTGTGATGTCCCCCCCTGGGACAAAGTGAAAAAGTAAAAAAAAAAATTTCCACACGTATAAAAAAAAATAAATAAATTCCTAAATAAAGAAGAAAAAAAAAATATATTATTCCCATACATTTCTTTATCTAAAAAAAAAACAAAAAAACAATAAAAGTACACATATTTAGTATCGCCGCGTCCGTAACGACCCGACCTATAAAACTGGCCCACTAGTTAACCCCTTCAGTGAACACCGTAAGAAAAAAAAAAAACGAGCCAAAAAACAACGCTTTATTATCATAACGCTGAACAAAAAGTGGAATAACACGCGATCAAAAAGACGGATATAAATAACCATAATATCTCTGAAAACGTCATCTTGTCCCGCAAAAAACGAGCCGCCATATAGCATCATAACCAAAAAAATAAAAAAGTTATAGTCCTCAGAATAAAGCGATGCCAAAATAATTATTTTTTCTATAAAATAGCTTTTATCGTATAAAAGCGCCAAAACATAAAAAAAAGTTATAAGTGAGGTATCGCTGTAATCGTACTGACCCGAAGAATAAAACTGCTTCATCAATTTTACCAAACGCGGAACGGTATAAACGCCTCCCCCAAAAGAAATTCATGAATAGCTGGTTTTTGGTCATTCTGCCTCACAAAAAATCGGAATAAAAAGCGATCAAAAACTGTCACGTGTCCGAAAATGTAACCGATAAAAACGTCAACTCGTCCCGCAAAAAACAAGACCTCACATGACTCTGTGGACCAAAATATGGAAAAATTATAGGTCTCAAAATGTGGAGATGCAAAAACTTTTTTGCTATAAAAAGCGCCTTTTAGTGTGTGACGGCTGCCAATCATAAAAATCCGATATAAAAAACGCTATAAAAGTAAATCAAACCCCCCTTCATCACCCCCTTAGTTAGGCTAGGTTCACATTGCGTTAATGGGTTAACGCTAACGGACAGCGTTGCATGGCGAAAATGTCACAATTAACGCCGTGCAACGGGTCCGTTAGCAGACCCATTGACAGCAATGTGATTTTCGGGTGTAGCGCATCGCTAGAGCGTGCCATTTTCGGCTCGCGCTAGCAAGGTGCCGTTCTTTTGTGGCGCGCCTCGGACGCTGCTTGCAGAGCGGGGACGTTAACGCGACCACTAAACACGACACCTAAAAAGACATTGCGTTAGCGCAATCCGCTAGCGCTAAACGGATTTCCCTAACGCAATGTGAACCTAGCCTTAGGGAAAAATAATAAAATTTAAAAAAAATGTATTTATTTCCATTTTCCCATTAGGGTTAGGGCTAGGGTTAGGGCTAGGGTTAGGGTTTGGATTACATTTACGGTTGGGATTAGGGTTGGGATTAGAATTAGGGGTGTGTCAGGGTTAGAGGTGTGGTTAGGGTTACAGTTGGGATTAGGGTTAGGGGTGCGTTTGGATTAGGGTTTGATTTATAATTGGGGGGTTTCCTCTGTTTAGGCACATCAGGGGCTCTCCAAACGCGACATGGCGTCCGATCTCAATTCCAGCCAATTCTGCATTGAAAAAGTAAAATAGTGCTCCTTCACTTCCGAGCTCTCCCGTGCGCCCAAACAGGGGTTTACCCCAACATATGGGGTATCATCGTACTCGAGACAAATTGGACAACAACTTTTTGGGTCCAAGTTCTCTTGTTATACTTGGGAAAATAAAAATTTGGGGGGCTAAAAATCATTTTTGTGGGAAAAAAAAAGGATTTTTTATTTTCACGGCTCTGCGTTGTAAACTGTAGTGAAACACTAGGGGGTTCAAAGTTTTCACAACACATCTAGATAAGTTCCGTGGGAGGTCTAGTTTCCAATATGAGGTCACTTGTGGGGGGTTTGTACTGTTTGGGCACATCAGGGGCTCTGCAAATGCAACGTGACTCCTGCAGACCAATCCATCTAAGTCTGCATTCCAAATGGCGCTCCTTCCCTTCCGAGCTCTGCCATGCGCCCAAACAGTGGTTCCCCCCCACATATGGGGTATCAGCGTACTCAGGACAAATTGCACAACAACTTTTGTGGTCTAATTTCTTCTCTTACCCTTGGGAAAATAAAAAATTGGTGGCAAAAAGATCATTTTTGTGAAAAAATATGATTTTTTATTTTTACGGCTCTGCATTATAAACTTCTGTGAAGCACTTGTTGGGTCAAAGTGCTCACCACACCTCTAGATAAGTTCCTTAAGGGGTCTACTTTCCAAAATGGTGTCACTTGTGGGGATTTCAATGTTTAGGCACATCAGGGGCTCTCCAAACGCAACATGGCATCTCATCTCAATTCCAGTCAATTTTGCATTGAAAAGTAAAATGGCGCTCCTTCCCTTCCGAGCTCTGCCATACGCCCAAACAATGGTTTACACCCATATATTGGGTATCAGCGTACTCAGGACAAATTGGACAACAATTTTTGAGGTCCAATTTGTTCTCTTACTTTTGGGAAAATAAAAAATTGGGGGCGAAAAGATCATTTTTGTGAAAAAATATGATTTTTTATTTTTACGGCTCTGCATTATAAACTTCTGTGAAGCAATTGGTGGGTCAAAGTGGTCACCACACATCTAGATAAGTTCCTTAGGGGGTCTACTTTCCAAAATGGTGTCACTTGTGGGGGGTTTCAATGTTTAGGCACATGAGGGGCTCTCCAAATGCAACAAGGCGTCCCATCTCAATTCCTGTCAATTTTGCATTGAAAAGTCAAATGGCGCTCCTTTCCTTCCGAGCTCTGCCATGCGCCCAAACAGTGGTTTACCCCCACATATGGGGTATCAGCGTACTCAGTACAGATTGTACAATAACGTTTGGCATCCATTTTATCCTATTACCCTTGGTAAAATAAAACAAATTGGAGCTGAAATAAATTTTGTGTGAAAAAAAGTTAAATATTCATTTTTATTTAAACATTCCAAAAATTCCTGTGAAACCCCTGAAGGGTTAATAAACTTCTTGAATGTGGTTTTGAGCACCTTGCGGGGTGCAGTTTTTAGAATGGTGTCACACTTGGGTATTTTCTATCATATAGACCCCTCAAAATGACTTCAAATGAGATGTGGTCCCTAAAAAAAAATGGTGTTGTAAAAATGAGAAATTGCTGGTCAACTTTTAATCCTTATAACTCCCTAACCAAAAAAAATTTTGGTTCCAAAATTGTGCTGATGTAAAGTAGACATGTGGGAAATGTTACTTATTAAGTATTTTGCGTGACATATCTCTGTGATTTAAGGGCATAAAAATTTAAAGTTGGAAAATTGCGAAATTTTCTAAATTTTCGCCAAATTTCCGTTTTTTTCACAAATAAACGCAAGTTATATCGAATAAATGTTACCACTAAAATGAAGTACAATATGTCACGAGAAAACAATGTCAGAATCGCCAAGATCCGTTGAAGCGTTCCAGAGTTATAACCTCATAAAGGGACAGTGGTCAGAATTGTAAAAATTGGCCCGGTCATTAACGTGCAAACCACCCTCGGGGCTTAAGGGGTTAATGAACATGCTGCTTTTTTTTACCCCGATGCGTTTTTTTTTTTGCGGAAAAAACGCATCATGTGAACATAATTGCAGAATGCATTCTAAATGATAGGATACATATGTAGGCTTTTTAAAATGCATTTTTATAGAGAAAAAACGAGGTAAAAACCTGAAAGTGTGCACATACGCTTAGCCAAGACAGACCAGAGAATCTCTTATTATCATTTCTATCTATTGCTCAATTTGTACTTTGATTATTGTCACGGACTCTGCGTCTCATTTATGCTACAGATTGAACACAATTCACTCCCCCAACCAGTCCACATACCAAAGACACTTAATGCTACCATCACTTACCCAAAAATCGGTAAGTCCCAATGCCATGCACACAATTTACTCGTTGCTCGCAGGCCATACAAAGGTAACTTGAACAAACTAATACTTAGTCTTAGAGATGCTGAGGTTCTATGGGGAACAAGACAAAGCTATAAAAGTTTTTGGCTTCAATAAACAAAAGGTACAGTGTTTAATATATAAAAGAGGACAATGCCAGATATACATAAAATGTGTAAAAAAGCAAACAAACAACAAACCCCAGTAAATGTGCATACATAAAATAAGAAAAACAAACGTCCTATACTTAACAGTAGAGATTGGCGGACCCCTGGATGTTCGGGTCTGGCGGGTTCAGCCAAACAGTTACAAAAAGTCACTGTGTAAGCGCTGACCTCAGAGAGGTCACAGCAGTTCACTGTGAGAAATATATGAACTCTCTGAGGTCAGCGCTACACCGTAAGACTTTCTCATGGTGCTAGTGGTGATCTCACCTAGGTCACTGCAGTTAATTGCCCGGCTGGGAACATAGCTGCAGTAATTGGCAGTGAATTTACCCGGTAACTGGGGCTAATATTCCAGCCTCAGTGACAAGGGAAATAGGCAATCATAAAAATATATTTAAAACTAGATTGTGGCCCGATTCTAACGCATCGGGTATTCTAGAATATGCATGTCCCCGTAGTATATGCACAATGATGATTCCAGAAATCGCGGCAGACTGTGCCCGTCGCTGATTGGTCGAGGCAACCTTTATGACATCATCGTCGCCATGGCAACCATTATGACATCTACGTCGATACTGTGCCCGTAGCTGAATCAGAAACGCGGGATTTCTACGTCCTTTATGAAATCATCGTCGCTGTGCCAGTTGCTGATTGGTCGAGGCCTGGAGGCCTCGACCAGAGACGCGGGATGTCTACGTCCTTTATGACATCATCGTCGCTGTGCCCGTCGCTGATTGGTCGAGGTCTGGCGGCCTCGACCAATCAGAGGCGTGGGATTTTTACGTCGATGCTGTGCCCGTCGCTGATTGGTCGAGGCCTGGCGGCCTCGACCAATCAGAGACGCGGGATTTCCAAGACAGACAGACAGACAGACGGAAAAACCCTTAGACAATTATATATATATAGATATGACACGCCCTAAAAGTCTTTAATTTACATGTGAAATAAAAGAAAACTTTTTTTTTTTTTTGTAAAAGCCACAACCAGTATGAATTGCATTGTAAAATAATTACTATAGAAAGGGGGACTCCATTTAAAATGTTTTCACTTTTGTAGTCGTAAAAAAAGGTTTTTTTTTTTTTTTTTTTATTTAATTTGCATTCCCCCACAATATTAGAAGAAAAAAATGCAATATATATATCTAAGCTCCAATGCCAGACGCAGACAAGAGTAGCACAATTTGCCAGGAAGAAGCAGATCATTATGCCAGTTTCCAATAAACTAGGCTTATCTGACGTTTACGAATAGTGAGAGCTTCCAGAATGGCCTTATTGAGAGAGGGCCAGCAACATGAAATCTGGAGAGCCTTTATTATAACCAGTGTACATTTATGCAATAGTTCGGAAGAGCCGTCATCTATGAGTACATATCCACAGTAGTCTTCGGGCGGGGGGGGGGCATTTTTCCTTCAAAATAGAATCTGGGAAATGCATTCCTAAAGACAAAGTTTGCGTGTGTTTTCATTCTCCTGGGATCCCTTCCAACTTACTGTAGTTTGAATGTAATGAAAGTATTAATGTAATCCACCAATGTTACTGTAAACCTGCATTAAGCAAGTTCATAAAAGTATAAAAGTAACAGCCAAAGTTCAACCACACTGAAAATCATATCTAGAAAAAATAATTATTCATTTAAACTATTAATATTTGTTGCTGGGTTGTAGCCACCAATTCTATTAGATAGAAACTAGCCTTTTTGTTTTAAGACTTTGCCTAGAGTACAGGTTATATCATATGTCGTCCAAATGGATGTGAAAAGTTGATGCAGCCAAGAAAGGAGATGCAGCTCTCTGAATAAAAGCAGTCGCAAAGTATGACATTAGGAGCACAGCGTATCACACTATTTGTGTAGACAGATTCTTCAGTGATGGCTTTACATTTTGTTATTTTTGTAATATTGGTAACATCACAGGCTCTGTACCATCTGAAGCTCTAAAGAGAATCTAGAAGCCTCTGTTAGCCACCGTGAAATCAAATTTTAAGACGATCTGACTGCCCTGTCTGTTTTAGTAAAGACGTGGACTCCCCATGAAATATTAATTTTGGAACATCTTTTTTAAAACTATACATTGTACCATTCTTCTGTTATTCCTACTAGACAGTCATGAAGAAATTTGTTACTAGGTGTTACCGTTTTGGGGTGTTCCCACACTGACGCTGTCAAATCAGTGCTTGCTATGTCGAGACACTTTTCCAAGTCTCTTCGACGAGAATTGGTAACTCCGAGAAGGCAATTTTGAATTTGAGGACTAACAAAGGAACAGCACAATGTAGAGTTCTATAGAAATCATGCTCTAGAATTTATTTTATGGGGATTAAAAGTATTTACTTAAATGGACATTAGGCGGAAATACCAGATGCAAAATTTTGTTCCCACTGCCACTTTGAAAATAACATATGAGAAAGTAAAAGCTCATGTAAGACACTAGTTGCGCTCTACTAGTTCAACAACATTCAGTTTTGGAACATAAAGTCCTCCTTCACAATATCCCAGGAATAAATGTGGAGTGTAAAAACCTGAAGCTCCACCATTGCCCATTGATCCTCTTCCATGGTCATCAGCAAAAACTGAACACAACTGAAAAATATTCCAGGTACATTTATTCTACTCACTGCTCATAAAAAGTTCTATGTAGTAGTCTCTGCTTGCACTGCGGCTACCACATTGATCTAGCTTTTTTTTTACCTGGAGCAAAGTCATTCAGCAACAGTGGAGAAGCAGGGTTTCACCGTCCGATGTGCTTCTCATTTTATTCCTGGGATATAATGAAAGAGGATCTGGCTTCTCCAAACCACACACCATGGAACTTAGTGTAACAAGTGTTTTATATGTACACTAGCTTAAAAAGGACCTTTCACTGGATTTTTAAAAATTTGAACGGAGTACCTTCTCCAATCGACATTGCTCAACTGATTCTGGAACAGTTTTCCCTTTTCTTCTTTGCCCTTTGCCCATTCCAAAGTTATGTATCCTGGAGCTAAAAAAAAAATAATGTAATTTTCCCTTCAACCAAATAAGCGTATACCATAGAACCTTTGGGCGACGATGGTTTTTATTACTCGAATCAGAGGAAACAAATTCCTGTTGGTTGAAGAGAGGATTGGCACCATTATTATTACCAAGGGGCATAATTTTTGAAGTGAAAGGACACAGAAAAACAAGAAAAGCTATTCCAGAATCAGTGGAGCAGCGCCACTTGTGGAAAGTGCTAAGCTTAAATAAAAAATCCAGAGAAGGGTCCTGTTTAAGGAAAAAAAAGTTTTAAAAAAAAGTTGATGCTATCATTTTAAGGACTATTTGTAGGTTTTCACACTGGGAAATTTTTATTGTGTGGTTGAGTAAGCAACTGTTGGTAAAATGATCTGTAAACGGCTATATTCTTTTTAAACATGTCTTGCAATCACGTATTGGTGGATTGTTCCACTGACGATATATGGTTAGAAAAAATAACAAAGACATTGATGCAATAAGTTAATATTTTATTTTGGTCCGGCAAGAGAAGGTCCATATTTTCAATTAAAAATGGTATTCATCAAGAACGTAATGGGCATAAATCAGATTAGAACAAATGAGCCAGCAGAATTATCAAAAGATATCAGGTAGTCAATTGCATGGCGGTATAGGGAGCGTGATATCAAGCAGATGCGGCTGTGTGCACAGTGCAATTGACAACATGATATCCTTTAATAATTCTAACGGCTCGTTTGCTTGAACTGTTTTAATTGGTTTTCTTTTAATGAAGACCAATGTATGTGCAGACTTGTTCAGATAAGTGTATTGCATCACAAAAAAATTACAGCTTGAATTATTCTCTTATGTATTTTGTCTGCGATTCACCTATTCTTTTCTATAGCTATGCAAAAGAACCTTATAAGGCTCATGCATAATGCATCAGATTTTTATAGATGCATACACCTTATTTTACATATTTATGCATCAACAGTTTAAAGGGAACTTATCGGATTCCCAAGGCCCCCCAAACTGCCACCATTTATTGAACCTTTTATGTACTTCCTAATAGGATTCTTTTTGTTACTTATTGATTTTTTCATATGCCTGAAATAAAATTTTCTAACTGGCTTGCGTTATGCTACTTAGTGGGTGACTAGTTGTCAGGGCATTGCTTTCCCCAGACTAATCATCCCACTAATCATATTATCACGCCCCTGTGAACATGAGTGACATTATTTGTATGAGCAGCGTCTGCTTCCCTGGCAATGTGCAGTAAGCCGAGTTTACGCCCTGCAGCTTCATTAGCATACTGCACATGCCCAATGAGGCAGCTGTGGTGTAGGACACAGTCATTATCGATGGCCCTTTCAAAATCTCATGGCTAGCTGTGTCATAGGTCTCTGCTGCCTCCCTCAGCATGCACAGTGCGTTGGGGAACATGCAAACATCCGGCGTTACTATGCATTGTCCAGTAGGCAGAGATTGATAAAGACACTTTCACCCCCGCTTCACTTCGTTCATGCTCGTCCGGGGATAACGATGGATTACGTGTATGCATGTTTTGGCACCCAATAGCATAACGTCCTTGATTGTACATTTACTCTTCTGTGGCACCCCTATTTATAACATCCAGTTCCTCTCCACCTCCCTAATGAAGCGGCAGCGAAACGTGCGTTGTAGTAAGTGGAGAGGAATGTGGCGTGCTCACTGATGAATTAGATAATATATACTTTGGGTTGTTCCTTATGTTTCACTTAATCCTCATGATTGTATTCTATTGATGCTTTGATATTTACTTTTTCCTCAGCACATTAATTTGGGCCTCTGCAATATTGAGTTTTATGTATGCATTCTTTTGGTTTATATACTTGCATTATCCTCTTTTAAGTCAAAAGTTTACGTTCCCAGCAGAATTTTTGCTTTCTTGGCTTTTTTTCACTGAATATGAATGATAACACCAAAACTTTTTCTCCACTCATGGTTAGTGGTTGGGTGAAGTCCTTTATTGTCAAACTACTATGTTTTCTCTTTTAAAATCTTAATGACAACCCAAAACATCCAAATGACCGTGATCAAAAGTTCACATACCCTGGTGATTTTGTCCTGAAAACATGCACAGAAGTTGACATAAATGGGTTTAAATGGCTACTAAAGGTAACATCCTCACCTGTGACCTGTTTGCTTGTAATCAGTGTGTGTGCATAAAAGCTGAGTGAGTGTCACTCTCGCGCCCAGACTGGTTGGCGCGGGGGTGCGGCCCCACTGGACCACAGACCGAACTTCCCTGGAAGGGGAGTAACTAAGTAGCTTCCTAGGTGTTTGCTGGAGCCTCTGATGGTGAGGTCAGACTTGTGCAATCGGAAGCTACCAGGTACCACTCCAGGGTGGTGTCTGGCTGTGGCTGCTGATCCCACCGGGGAACGGAACATAGACAGGCAAGCAGACAGGTGGGCACAGCTGGGACACAGGCAGACAGGCTGGTACAACAGGCACTGGCAGGCAAGCGGGCACAGCTGGCTCTCTGGTAGGCAGGCAGGTACGGCTCTCTGGCAGGACAGGCGGACAAGGCTGGTACACTGGAAGAACCGGTAGGGACCGGTCTCCAGACCGGTATGTAAAACAGGTAAGAACCTGTTCAGACAGGAGGACTTAAGAAAAGGTAGAGGAAGACTGCAAGAGCGAATGCAGAGCAAAATCACAGGAGCTAGAGCCAATAACAGAGATGCAGGAGGCGGAGCCAAAAGCAGGAGGTGGAGCCAAGTGCAGAATCGCAGGAGGCGGAGCTAAGAGCAGGAAAAGTAGAACCGCAAAGAGCAGAGCCAGGTAGAACTGCAAGGAGCGGAGACGCAGAGTGAAGCCACAGAGTGCAGAGCAAAGTTACTGAGAGCAGAGCTAAGCCACAGAGTGCACAGCTGAGAGCAGAGCAAAGTCAGAGTGCAGAGCAAGACACAGAGTGCAGAGCTGAGAGCAAAGCCACAGAGTGCAGAGCAAGGTAACAGAATGCAGAGTAAGGAGCAAGCAAGGTCGCAGAGAGCGGAGCCGAAAGCGGAGCAAAGCAAGACACAAAACGCACAGCAGGGAAACGAAATCAAGACAGCGATATAAACGAACACAGAAACAGGACTAGACTAAGAGTCAGGAACAAAACAAGGCACAGAGACATGGACACAAGCCAGGGTACGACGCCTTTCTGGGTGGCAGGCATAGGCCAGGGTACGAAACCCCGCTGGGTGGCTACACAAGGACATAGGCCAGGGTACAAAGCCCCACTGGGTGGCTACACAGAACACAGACCAGGGTACAACGCTCCCCTGGGTGGCGGAACACAAGAGTCACAGAGACATGGCCTGGCACTTCAGGAGCTAAGAACTGACTGAAGGAGTAAGTTGCACAGGCCCCCACCAATGGGTGGGGATGTCTTAAATACAGGAAGCCTCATGGCGATTGGCCAGGGACACCTTAGCAAGGTGCACACAGTCTCTATAAGAAAGAAGAGTTGCTGGTGCCGCCCCGCTATGCACACAGGCAGAGCATGCACAGAGCAAACAGCAGACATGAGACACACAGCATGGAGCTGGCAGCAGAGAGAAGTCACCACAAGGCCCAGAGAAGTAAGTGGGTTTGAGTGTAATGCAGGTGGGGGATGGGAGGCCATGCAATGATGCCAGCAGGGTTGTTACGGTGAGTTTCTGGGATCCAGACAGACTATTGCATCTTTCATCCAGTCACTGACGTTTCTGGATTGTGAGTAATAGGCAAAGCAAAAGAATTGTCATCAGATGTGCAGGAAAAGGTAGTTGAACTGTATAAACCAGGAAAGGGATACAAAAAGATATCCAAGGAATTGATAATGCCAGTTAGCAGTGTTCAAACTGTGATTAACAAATGGAAAATCAGGGGCTCTGTAAAATCAAAACCACGGTCAGGCAGACCACAACTGCCAGAAAAATTGTTTGGGATGCAAAGAAAAACCCACAGATAACATCATCTGAAATACAGGACTCTCTGAAAACTAGTGGTGTGGCTGTTTAAAGATGCACAATAAGGAGGTACTTGAAGAATAATGGGCTGCATGGTTGAGTCGCCAGAGGAAAGCCATTACTGCACAATTGCCACAAAGTATGTCACTTACAATACTCAAAACAGCACAAAGACAAGCTTCTGGCGCAAGGTAATTTGGAGTGATGAGACCAAAATTGAAGTGTTTGACAACAACCATAAACGTTACATTTGGAGACTGGAAAGAGGGCAACAAGGCCTATGATGAAAGGAACACCATTCCTATTGTAAAGCACGAGGTGGATCGCTGATGTTTTGGGGATGTGTGAGCTACAAAGGCACAGGAAACTTGGTCAAAGTTTAAGGAAAGATGAATTCAGCAAGTTATTAGCAAATACTGGAGGCAAATTTGCACTCATCAGCCTGGAAGCTGCGCATGGGATGTACTTGGATGTTCCAACATGAGAACAATCCAAAACACAAGGCCAAGTCGACCTGTCATTGGCTACAGCAGAACAAAGTGAAGGTTGTGGAGTGGCCATCTCAGTCTCCTGACCTTAATATCATTGAGCCACTCTGGGGAGATCTCAAGTGTGCAGTTCATGCTAGACAGCCCAGGAATTTACAGGAACTGGAGGCTTTTTGCCAAGAAGATTGGGCAGCTTTACCATCTGAGAAAATAAAGAACCTCATCCACAACTACCACAAATGAGTTCAAGCTCTCATTGATGTTAACAGGGGCAATACACGGTATTAAGAAATGGGATATGTGAACTTCTGATCAGGGTCATTTGGATGTTTTGGGTTGTCATTATGATTTAAAAAGAGAAAACACAGTAGTTTAACAATAAATGGCTTCACCCAACCACTAACCATGAGTGGAGAAAAAGTTTTGATGTTATAATTCAGATTCTCTTAAAAAAGGCCAATAAAGCAAAAATTCTTCCGGGGTATGTAAACTTTTCAGTACAACTGTATATTCACCTTCCGTGCCAGCGCTGTTCCAGAGATTTTAGCATTGGGTCTCACATGATATTATGTAATTCCTGCAGCCAATCAGTGGCTGTTAATAGGCTGCTTCATGCTCACTTCCTATGTCCAAACATTGGGCAGACCGAAGTAGTGAGAACACAGCAGCCTAAAAATGGCTGCTGATTGGCTGCAGGGATCACTTGACATAATGCCACGCAAACCCCGTAAGACCTGGCATTGTTGGAAAGGTGAGTGATTTTCACACGAAATACAGAAGTCTAGTGCATGCTGTGATTCTTTTTTTTTTTTTATACACGGTCATCTGATCAGTCTTGTTGACATTTTTCAGTGTGCTGTCCAGCCTGCTTTTCTAGCGCACATCCATATACTATGCTCATGTGAACATGCTGTTTTAATTTCTAGATTAAATCACAGATCTTCAGTAAACAGGGAAATATTGTATGCTTTCAGACAATACAAAGGACTATATTATAAAATGGGCCTCTGAGGTACCTTAATATGAAGTGAGTTGTTATCTCAAGTGCAATTTAACATCTAATCTACTTTCCTGAGATGTTACGGCCAATGGAGTATAATTCTATTTAGGAAAGGTCAAATAAAATACTAATGTACCAACTGCAAGGACCTTTAAAGTGACCTAGATGTGCCAGCATTAGACTGTTCCGCTGCATCCGGAAACTTCATCTGACAGGGATTAGCAGGAGAGTCTCCCCTAGTCAGGAAATAGATGAAGCTGAGGGGTATGCCATGCTCATTTGGGAGCTTCCTCTTGCCTCTGTTTTTAGCTGTGTAGTGTAATGTTACACACTTCCCTGTAGGCACGTCAAAGTTTCTTCTTTCTGATGATCACTGTATTACAGTACACCCAAAAATCAGTTGTAATTCTCGACCAATATTGAACCACAGTGTTTTTTTTTAATAATATTATCTTTGTTGGTCCGAAGCTCGAAAATTCTGCAGTGCTCACAAATGGGGAAGCAAGAAAAATAAAAAGACAAGAAATCAACACACACAAAAAACAGACAATGGGACAATCTGAATATTTTTACCTCCTATCTAAATCTTTATTCTGCAGTCAGGAGAAAAATCGCCAGATTCATACGTGACAGATTTGTTGCAGGAATGTCCTTTTAAAAATAAAGAAACAACAAAGAAAAAAAAAAAGACCCACCCCCCAAAAAAAATAAATACAATTTTTCTGGATAATTTTCACGATCGTCTGATGTGGGGTAGTGCTAACAATTGTTTTCTAAAATACATGTAGTCGTATTCACTGGCGCTGCATGTTTTGTGCAGGTGTTCTCACTAACATACGTAAAAGCATTTTGCTCTGTTTATGGCATCGTTGTTCATTTTTTATGTCTTTCTCCCTTTTTTTTCTGCAAATTTTTTTTTGTTACAGAAACTGTTCAATTCTGCTCTTAAAAACCCAGTTATTTTTTTTCTACATGTGTTTATTCAGGCTTCCCATAGAAGTATTTAGGGGAAAATGCACCCAAAGAACACAGTTTCACAGTGGATATGCTTTTTATGAAATCACATCCACTTTGCCTGAACTGTAAAAGGCGGCAGAGTTTCTGTGGATAAAAAATGCAGCTTTGACTCCTGGGAACGTTTTGTACATTTATCCATCTTTTCTTTCATGAACTTTCCAGTCAAACCTGCTTAAATTCATTTTTTGGGGTAAAGTAAAAAGGCCCTGACAGGAGATTCATGCTGCCCAAACCTCGCCAGCATGAATCGGAAACTAGCTGCGTTTATGGCAGCCATGTAAAGCCTAGATTGACAGGTTCCTACTGTGAGATAGCACTTACTGCATCTGTTGGGGGGACACTCACTTAGCAACGTGATTCAGTCACACAGGCACATTTTTCTCACAAAAAACAGTCCATCCGGTTTATTATGCAGTCATAAACCAGGTTATGCACAATTCATTATATACTTCATAGAACACAATAGGCACCAACAGATGACATTAAGTTGTAGGTAGTCTCTAAACATGCTGGACCTTACTCCATCCAGTTACCTTGGGTGACCGCACAGTTCATTAACTGACACCCTGTCAGTGCATTCAGTTCCCCAACTCTGGGTTTCCTTCATGGAGCTCCTGCTCCACACGCTAACTCCTTGTCAGTCCTTGTTCCCAGGAAAGCTACCGAACTGGGATCACTGTCCCAAACAATGCCTTGCTCTCTAGGCCATCTGACAGTCCAGATCCTCAGACGGGCTGTAGTTCTCCCAATGCAGTGCCATCACAGACTGTGTATACACTCCTTCCCATGTGCTCTTCAGGAAGTCCTACTCCCAGGACCTCCAACACAGGTTGTGCCATTCAGGAAGTCGTACTCCCAGGACTTCCAACACAGGCCTCTCAGTGCACTATTCAGGGATCAGATCCTACTTCCTTGATCTCCCAACACACAAGTCTCTTAGATCCACGGCCTCTCGGTGCACTATTCAGGGATCTGGTCCACACATAAGAACTCCCAACACAAGCCATCCAGGTACACACTCTCCATGACAGAGACCTCTGCGACACATACCGGCCATTTACAATAATGCCAGTCACTATCTCATTGTCACCATTACAGTTCATGCGTAGCCTGAGGAGCACATACAGCGCCCTCTAGCTGTAACAAGGGTCACTGCATCACACTACCTATTCACTCACAAAGGTAGAGTCTGGTTATTAGGATTAGGAAGTGGACCCTCTGGGTCACGACTTCAGAGCCCCCGAGGGCGAGTGGACCAGATGGCACCACCCCTTGTACAGGGAGTGTCAGGGACAGGCCCAAGGAGGATGAAGCCGCGACAGCCGGAGCCAAAGGGACGACTGAGAAAGCACAGAGGAAGAACAGAAGAAGCTAGGATGGCGGCGGTACTGTGGACAGACGGAGAAAGCAAGGAGTGGCACTAACCGGTAGGATGCTAGTACTTGACAGAAGGAGACCACGGAGACTCTGGACTAGCAGAATACGGCAGACCCAAAAGGAGCGGCTAGGTAGGACAGGAACGCGGAGCCGACTGGATTCAGCATGAACGATGGAGACAGGAACGCTGGACTGGCAGGACACGGCAGGATCACAGGACTGGCGGGACACGGCGGGATCACAGGACAGGCAGGACATGGCAGGATCACAGGACTGGCAGGACACGGCAGGATCAGTGGACTAGCAGGACACAGCGGGATCACAGGACATGCAGGACACGGCAGGATCACAGGACTGGCAGGACCCGGCCGGAACAAAGGAGAAAAGAGACTCAGCGAAGATAGCAGGGAACAGAGCCAGGGAACCTAAAGGAATGCTGGCAGCAGACCAGCAAACGCAATAGACGCAAAGGCGTCTTACCCGTTGCGGTGCAGGGGAGAAATACACGATGGGCGCCGCCATATTGGGGGCGGAGCCAGCGGGTCACGACCTCCCAGAAGTCCCGGCGGTGAGAGGAGCGCGTCTGCGCATGCGCGGGCCGCCGAAGGGACAAACGCCAGGAAATCCAGAGAGAGGGGAGTGAGGAGGAGCATCGGGAGCGTGCCGGCCGGACAGGTAAGTATAGCGTGGTGTAACACTGGTAAGTTCTGGCGATCAGGGCAAGGCAGAAGTCACTGGTAGCTCTGGCCTCTTGGATTAGTCATCTGAGATGCACATTTTCTGGGCAACTTTTCAAAGTCTCTGAAATGCCGCAATAATCCATAGTAAAACATTCATGGCTGCAATATTATAGCCACCTTCTGATTCATTTTGCCCATCTTTCAGGCAGCATAAGTCTGTCAGGTTCCCTTTACCTAAAAAATAATAAACATTCAACCAGAGTTCAAACCAATGTACACCCCGTAATTAACACTACATGGAATCATGAGAACCTGTCACTGTATATGATGGCGCACATTTAGGATGTGGTGTCAGCAGTGACATCTAGTGACAGAACCTTTCCTGTCAGCAATGAAATATTCTAAATTCTGTCATTTTGGGAAATCTAACATTCTAGTCGTAGATACAGCACCCTCTGGTCCTATAAACATTTCTTTCAGTTTCTTCTGCATGTTAAAATGAAAGCAACCCGGAATTGATTCTTATTACTTTCGGATCAACCCCCATATTATGACTCTGCAAATGTCTTCTGTTTACATGGAAACAACAGATACAGAGAACATGTTACCAGTTGAATATAGCTAGATTTGAGCTACACGGTATTATGTCACCATAGTCACCATTGGTTATGCATTTTCGCCAACAATGAACTAGGGCCTTCATGTCACTCCTAAAACTCCGAACCAGCGGAGGTAAAACACTTCTGTGCACCTGCGCTAATGACATCATTGACTGGGAAATGTTAACCATGTAGTCCATCTTTAATTGGCCCAACGAACTGGAAGTTTGAAGGTTTCAAGCCCAGACTACGCAGTGGATGTGGTAGGAGAGTCCAGCTAAATGTTGCAATTGGATCGATGGTGTTATCATGATGCAAGCCATAAGTTGTCTTTTTTTTGCCCTGACTTTGGAAATTTGAGCCTTCAGGTTAGTCAGCATCTTCAAGTAGCATTTAGAACTGACAGTTGCCCCAGGAAATCCAAAAGAACTAGACCTTTCCTATTCCAAAGGAGTGTGCATACCACTTTGCCTCTCGATGTCTGTGTCTGGAACTTTTTAGGTCTGGAACATGGCTTGTATTTCACATTTATTTTTGCCATTGTTGAGATGTACCACCCACCAACTCACTGCTCACATCCACTGCTTCGTACTTTCCTTATTCTCACATGGCAAATAAGCTGTCATCAGCTTATAAGCTGTCAGCAGGAGACTAGACCCAGAGACAGAGGCTTGGGAACTGCAGTGTTTCCCATATAGCACTTCATCTGTCATTGCATATTGATTGAAATGGCGTTTTCTTGGAAACGCAGAAACGGATCCCTGAAACTAAAAGTGGTTCCCATTTTAATCACACCACTATCACTAGCGTGAAAACTGTCCTTCCTCCAGAGTGTGGCTCGCTCTCTGTATTGGAAACTAGTGGAAATAAATGAAAGCTGTTTGTAAGCCAAAAAAATGTCTTGTTGATGAGCAGAGCCAAACGATCTGGATGACTAAAAAGAACTGGCATGTCTACCACCAGCTGCTGATGGTCAGTTCTTGTCATTGGCCACAGTACATTATACATTATATTAATCATTATTTCTGACTTAATGCTTCTAGATCCCAGCCTGCAGAGGTAGGGTTATAGAAACAGCCAAGTACAAACAAATGGAAGTTATAGAAACTGCAAGGTACAATGTTGGCATAAGTCCCAAGTTACAGATACAACGTAGCTTACTGTGCTTCTGTTCCTGTAACTCCCATTAATGGGAATCTATCACCAAGTTTTTGCTACCTCATCTGAGAGCAGCATGATGTAGAAGAAAGAGTCCCTGATTCCAGTGATGTATTAGTTAGTGTACTGGATGCAGCAGTTGTGACACAGAGTTCGTAGATCTAGCATGTAACAGAGCTCAGGAAGCTAACAGAGCCCACACCACCCTCTCTTTGTACATTATCCATTGACAGTGAGCTGCCGGGTTTGTCTAGCATTCACATGAGCTATGATAGTCTCCTGATTCCTGGATTAAAACCTTTATTGTGAGTAAAGGGCAGCACACAGCTTAATACAGTTATATGAAAAAGTTTGGGCACCCCTATTAATCTTAAGCTTAATATTTTATAAAAATAGTTTTTTTTGCAACAGCTATTTCCGTTTCATATATCTAATAACTGTTGGACACAGTAATGTTTCTGCCTTGAAATGAGGTTTATTGTTCTAACAGAAAATGTGCAATCTGCATTAAAACAAAATTTGACAGGTGCATAAGTATGGGCACCCTTATCATTTTCTTGTTTTAAATACTCCTACCTACTTTTTCTGACTTACTAAAGCACTTTTTTTGGTTTTCTAACCTCATTGAGTTTGAACTTCATAGCCAGGTGTATGCAATCATGAGAAAAGCTACTTAACCCCTTCGACATGCGCCGTACTAGTACTGCGCTGCCGGCACTGCATTAGTGCCAGCAGCAGTACTAGTACGGCGCACCGATCACCGCGGTCTCGCGCTGAGCGCCACGGTGATCGGGTGCGGGTGTCAGCTGTGTATGACAGCTGACACCCCGCAGCAATGCCCACGATCGGCGCTATCGCCGATCGCGGGCATTTAACCCCTCTGATGCCGCTGTCAGTAGTGACAGCGGCATAGAGGGGGATCGCGCAGGGACGGGGGCTCCCTGCGCTCTCCCACCGGAGCAACGCAATGAGATCGCGTTGCTCCGGTGACCCGGAAGGAGTCCCCGGATCCAAGATGGCCGCCGGACTCCTTCCGGGTCATGAAGTGACCTGGCTAGCCGGCGCCTGCTGAGAGCAGGCGCTGGAAAGCCAGCTAAACTGCATGTCAGATCGTTGATCTGACAGTGTGCTATGCACAGTGTCAGATCAACGATCTGATCTAATACAGAGATGTCCCACCCTGGGACAATGTTAGAAAGTTAAAAAAAAAAAAAAATAGAATGTGTAAAAAAAAAATAAAAAAAAATCCCCCCCCCCAAAAAAAAAAACATTTCCCAATAAATCCATTTATTTATGTAAAAAAAACAAAAAAAACAATAAATGTACACATATTTGGTATCGCCGCGTCCGTAACGACCCGCTCTATTAAACTGTCCCACTAGTTAACCCCTTCAGTGAACACCGCAAAAAAAAAAAAAAAAAGGCTAAAAACAACGCTTTATTATCATACAGGCGAACAAAAAGTGGAATAACACGCGATCAAAACGACGGATATAAATAATCATGGTACCGCTGAAAACGTCATCTTGTCCCGCAAAAAAAAAGCCGCCATACAGCATCATCAGCAGAAAAATAAAAAAGTTATAGCTCTCAGAATAATGCGATGCAAAAACAATAATTTTTTTATATAAAATAGTTTTTATTGTGTAAAAGCGCCAAAACATAAAAAAAATTACATAAATGAGGTATCGCTGTAATCGTACTGACCCGAAGAATAAAACTGCTTTATCCATTTTACCACACGTGGAACGGTATAAACGCCCCCCCTAAAAGAAATTCAGGAATTGCTGGTTTTTGTTCATTCCGCCTCCCAAAAATCGGAATAAAAAGCGATCAAAAAATGTCATCTGCCCGAAAATGTTACCAATAAAAACGTCAACTCGTCCCGCAAAAAACAAGACCTCATATGACTCTGTGGGCCAAAATATGGATAGATTATAGCTCTCAAAATGTGGTGATGCAAAAACTATTTTTTGCAATAAAAAGCGTCTTTTAGTGTGTGACAGCTGCCAATCATAAAAATCCGCCAAAAAAACGCTATAAAAGTTAATCAAACCCCCCTTCATCACCCCCTTAGTTAGGGAAAAATAATAAAATGTAAAAAAATGTATTTATTTCCATTTTCCCATTAGTGCTAGGGTTAGGGTTAGGGCTAGGGTTAGGGCTAGGGCTAGGGTTAGGGCTAGGGTTAGGGCTAGGGCTAGGGCTAGGGCTAGGGTTAGGGTTAGGGCTAGGGTTAGGGCTAGGGCTAGGGTTAGGGTTGGGGTTAGGGTTTCAGTTATAATTGGGGGTTTCCACTGTTTAGGCACATCAGGGGCTCTCCAAACGCGACATGGCGTCCGATCTCAATTCTAGCCAATTCTGCTTTGAAAAAGTAAAACAGGGCTCCTTCCCTTCCGAGTTCTCCTGTGTGCCCAAACAGTGGTTCCCCCCAACATATGGGGTATCAGCGTTCTCAGGACAAGTTGGACAAAAACTTTTGGGGTCCAATTTGTCCTGTTACCCTTGGGAAAATAAAAACATAGGGGATAAAATATCATTTTCGTGGAAAAAAAAATATTTTTTATTTTCACGGCTCTGCGTTATAAACTGTAGTGAAACACTTGTTGGTTCAAAGCTCTCACAACACATCTAGATAAGTTCCTTGGGAGGTCTAGTTTCCAATATGGGGTCACTTGTGGGGGGTTTCTACTGTTTAGGTACATCAGGGGCTCTGCAAATGCAACATGACGCCTGCAGACCAATCCATCTAAGTCTGCATTTCAAATGGCGCTCCTTCCCTTCCGAGCTCTGCCGTGCACCCAAACAGTGGTTCCCCCCAACATATGGGGTATCAGCGTTCTCAGGACAAGTTGGACAACAACTTTTGGGGTCCAATTTGTCCTGTTACCCTTGGGAAAACAAAAACATAGGGGATAAAATATCATTTTCGTGGAAAAAAAAATATTTTCTATTTTCACGGCTCTGCGTTATAAACTGTAGTGAAACACTTGTTGGTTCAAAGCTCTCACAACACATCTAGATAAGTTCCTTGGGGGGTCTAGTTTCCAATATGGGGTCACTTGTGGTGGGTTTCTACTGTTTAGGTACATCAGGGGCTCTGCAAATGCAACATGACACCTGCAGTCCATTCCATCTAAGTCTGCATTTCAAACGGTGCTCCTTCCCTTCCGAGCTCTGCCATGCACTCAAACGGTGGTTCCCCCCCACATGTGGGGTATCAGCGTACTCAGGACAAATTGGACAATAACATTTGTGGTCCAATTTCTCCTGTTACCCTTGGGGAAAAAAATTGCGGGCTAAAACATCATTTTGTGGAAAGAAAAAATGATTTTTTAATTTTCACAATGCTACATTCTAAACTTTAGTGAAACAATTGGGGGTTAATAGTGCTCACCACACATCTAGATAAGTTCCTTAGGGGGTCTTCTTTCCAAAATGGGGTCACTTGTGGGGGGTTTCCACTGTTAAGGCACGTCAGGGGCTCTCCAAATGCGACATGGCGTCCGATCTCAATTCCAGCCAATTTTGCATTGAAAAGTCAAATGGCACTCCTTCCCTTCCGAGCTCTGCCATGCGCTCAAACAGTGGTTTATCCCCATATATGAAGTATCGACGTACTCAGGACAAATTGCACAACAACTTTTGGGGTCCAATTTATCCTTTTACCCTTGGGAAAATAAAACATTTGGGGCAAAAAGATCATTTTTTGTGAAAATTAATAAAACATTTTTTTTTACGGCTCTACATTATAAACTTCTGTGAAGCACTTGGAGGTTCAAAGTGCTCACCACACATCTAGATTAGTTCCTTAAGGGGTCTACTTTCCAAAATGGTGTCACTTGTGGGGGTTTCCACTGTTTAGGCACATCAGGGGCTCTCCAATCGTGACATGGGCTCCGATCTCAATTCCAGCAAATCTTGCATTGAAAAGTCAAATGGCGCTCCTTCCCTTCCGAGCTCTGCCATGTGCCCAAACAGTGGTTTACCCCCACATATGGGGTATCGGCGTACTCAGGACAAATTGTACAACGAATTTTGTGGTCCAATTTCTCCTGTTACCCTTGGTAAAATGAAACAAATTGGACCTAAAGTTAAAATTTTGTGAAATAAAAGTTAAATGTTCAATTTTTTAAACATTCAAAAAATTCCTGTGAAGCACCTGAAGGGTTAATAAACTTTTTGAATGTGGTTTTGAGTACCTTGAGGGGTGCAGTTTTTAGAATGGTGTCACTTTTGGGCATTTTCTGTCATATAGACCCCTCAAAGTCACTTCAAGTGTAAGGTGGTCCGTAAAAAAATGGTTTTGCAAATTTTGTTGCAAAAATGAGAAATCGCTGGTCAACTTTTAACCCTTATAACGTCCTAACAAAAAAAAGTTATGTTTCCAAAATTGTGCTGATGTAAAGCAGACATGTGGGAAATGTTGTTTATTAACTATATTATGTGATATAACTCTCTAATTTAAGGGCATAAAAACTAAGAGTTTGAAAATTGCTAAATTTTCATAATTTCCGACAAATTTTAGTTTTTTTCACAAATAAATGCAAGTCATATCGAAGAAGTTTTACCACTATCATGAAGTACAATATGTCACGAGAAAACAGTGTCAGAATCACCAGGATCCGTTGAAGCGTTTCAGAGTTATGACCTCATAAAGTGACAGTGGTCAGAATTGTAAAAATTGGCCCTGTCACTTAGGTGAAAACAGGCTTTGGGGTGAAGGGGTTAAAGTGGCCACTTGCAAGTTGTTCTCCTGTTTGAATCTCCTCTGAAGAGTGGCATCATGGGCTCCTCAAAACAACTGTCAAATGATCTGAAAACAAAGATTATTCAACATAGTTGTTCAGGGGAAGGATACAAAAAGCTGTCTCAGAGATTTTACCTGTGTTCTTCCATTTCCTTACTATGTTCCTCACAGCGGAAATTGACAGGTTAAGTTCTTGTTAAGGCCAGAATTGGCAGGCCAAGAAAAACATCAAAAAGGCAGAGAAGAAGAATGGTGAGATCAGTCAAGGACAATCCTCAGACCACCTCCAGAGAGCTGCAGCATCAACTTGCTGCAGATGGTGTCACTGTGCATCGGTCAACTATACAACGCACTTTGCACAAGGAGAAGCTGTATGGGAGAGTGATGCGAAAGAAGCCGTTTCTGCAAGCACACCACAAACAGAGTCGGCTGAGGTATGCAAAAGCACATTTGGAGAAGCCAATTTATTTTTGGAAGAAGGTCCTGTGGACTGATGAAACCAAGATTGAGTTGTTTGGTCATACAAAAAGGCGTTATGCATGGCGGCCACAAAACACAGCATTCCAAGAAAAACACTTGCTACTCACAGTAAAATTTGGTGGAGGTTCCATCATGCTTTGGGGCTGTGTGGCCAATGCCGGCAGCGGGAATCTTGTTAAAATTGAGGGACGCATGGATTCCTCTCAGTATCAGCAGATTCTTGACAATAATGTTCATGAATCAGTGACAAAGTTGAAGTTACGCAGGGGATGGATCTTTCAGCAAGACAATGATCCAAAACACTGCTCCAAATCTACTCAGGCATTCATGCAGAGGAACAATTACACTGTTCTGGAATGGCCATCCCAGTCCCCAGACCTGAATATCATTGAACATCTGTGGGATCATTTGAAGAGGGCTCTCCATGCTCGGCGACCATCAAACTTAACTGAACTGGAATTGTTTTGTAAAGAGGAATGGTCAAAAATACCTTCATCCAGGATCCAGGAACTAATTAAAAGCTACAGGAAGCTACTGGAGGCTGTTATTTTTGCAAAAGGAGGATCTACTAAATATTAATGTCACTTTTCTGGTGGGGTGCCAATACTTATGCACCTGTGAAATTTTGTTTGAATGCAGATTGCACATTTTCTGTTAGAACAATAAACCTCATTTCAAGGCAGAAACATTACTGTGTCCAACAGTTATTAGATATATGAAACTGAAATAGCTGTTGCAAAAAAAACAATTTTTATAAAACATTAAGCTTAAGATTAATAGGGGTGCCCAAACTTTTTCATATAACTGTAAGTGACACATAGCTGAAATCTGTGTATCAAGACCTATCTACTGCTGCCTTCAGATATAGCAAAAATCTACTGAGACATTCCCTTTAATTAGTATGAAAACAAATGGCACTGCTGCACTCGGCTGCTTTTGTTACTCTGTGTCTGGAGTTGGCACCTAGAAGCAGTTATTATAAGACATAATTTCAGTTGTTTCACACTGTTTTGTTAAGTATATAATTCCTCATATGTTAAATCATAGGTTTGATGCCTTCAGTGTGAATGTACAATTTTCATAGTCATGAAAATACAGACAAATCTTTAAATGAGAAGGTGTGTCCAAACTTTTGGTCTGTACTGTATGTGTGTGTGTGTGTGTCTGTATTTTCATGACTATGGAAATTGTACATTCACACTGAAGGCATCAAAACTATGAATTCACACATGTGGAATTATATACTTTACAAATTATAGGTTCTTCAAATTAGCCACCTTTTGCTTTGATGACTGCTTTGCACACTCTTGGCATTCTCTTGATGAGCTTCAAAAGGTAGTCACCGGGAATGATTTTCACTCCACAGGTGTGACCTGTCAGGTTTGATAAGTGGGATTTCTTGCCTTATAAATTGTGTTGGGACCAACAGTTGTGTTGTGCAGAAGTCTGGTGGATACACAGCTGATAGTCCTTCTGAATAGACAGTTAGAATTTGTATTATGACAAGAATAAAGCAGCTAAGTAAAGAAAAATGAGTAGCCATCATTACTTTAAGAAATGAAGGTCAGTCAGTCCGAAAAATTGGGCAGAGTTTGAAAGTGTCCCCAAGTGCAGTGGCAAAAACCATCAAACTCTACAAAGAAACTGGCTCACATGAGGACCGCCCCAGGAAAGGAAGACCAAGAGTCACCTCTGCTTCTGAGGATAAGTTTATCCGACTCACCAGCCTCAGAAATCGCAGGTTAACAGCAGCTCAGATTAGAGACCAGGTCAATGCCACACAGAGTTCTAGCAGCAAACAGATCTCTACAACAGCTGTTAAGAGGAGACTTTGTGCAGCAGACCTTCATGGTAAAATAGCTGTTAGGAAACCACTGCTAAGGACAGATAACAAGCAGAAGAGACTTGTTTGGGCTAATGAACACAAGGAATGGACATTAGACCAGTGGAAATCTGTGCTTTGGTCTGATGAGTCCAAATTTGAGATCTTTGGTTCCAACCACCGTGTCTTTGTGCGACGCAGAAAAGGTGAATGGATGGACTCTACATGCCTGGTTCCCACCGTGAAGCATGGAGGAGGAGGTGTGATGGTGTAGGGATGCTTTGCTGGTGACACTGTTGGGGATTTATTCAAAATTGAAGGCATACTGAACCAGCATGGCTACCACAGCATCTTGCAGCAGCATGGTATTCCATCCGGTTTGCGTTTAGTTGGACCATCATATCGTTTATTTTTCAACGGGACAATGACCCCAAACACACCTCCAGGCTGTGTAAGGGTTATTTGACCAAGAAGGAGAGTGATGGGGTGCTACGTCAGATGACTTGGCCTCCATAGTCACCAGACCTGAACCCAATCGAGATGGTTTGGGGTGAGCTGGACCGCAGAGTGAAGGCCAAAAGGGCCAACAAGTGCTAAGCATCTCTGGGAACTCTTTCAAGATTGTTGGAAGACCATTCCCGGTGACTACCTCTTGAAGTTCATCAAGAGAATGCCAAGAGTGTAGAAAGCAGTCATCAAAGCAAAAGGTGGCTACTTTGAAGAACCTAGAATATAAGACATAATTTCAGTTGTTTAACACTTTTTTGTTAAGTATATAATTCCACGTGTTAATTCATAGTTTTAATGCCTTCAGTGTGAATGTACAATTTTTATAGTCATGAAAACACAGAAAAATCTTTAAATGAGAAGGTGTGTCCAAACTTTTGGCCTGTACTGTGAGTGTGTAATATATGTATATATACATATACAGGTGCAACAAACGAACCTCCCATCGATTTAGATGGGATATATATACAGCTCTAGCAAAAATTAAGAGACCACCACGTGAAACACCCTGTCATGGACAGGCCAATCTCCAGACCTAAACCCCATTGAAAACCTCTGGAATGTAATCAAGAGGATGATGGATAGGCACAAGCCATCAAACAAAGAAGAACTGCTTAAATTTTTGCGCCAGAAGCAGTGTGAAAGACTGGTGGATAGAATGCCAAGACGCATGAAAGCCGGGATTAAAAATCATGGTTGTTCCACAAAATAATTGTTTCTAAATGGTTAACTCAGGAAAAGATCAGAAATCAATAAACTAATGTTTTATGAACTTGTTTTCTTTGCGTTATTTGAGGTCTGAAACCTCTGTTTTTTGGGGTTTTTTTGTTTTAATTTTGACAATTTCTCCTTTTCAGAAAAAAAATACAAAATTTATTGCTTGGAAATTCGAGGACATGTTGTCTGAAGTTTATAGACTAAAAGAACAATTCACATTTTACTCAAAAATATATCTAGAAAGAGAAAAATCAGACAACCTGAACAATTTGCAGTGGTCTCTTAATTTTTGTCAGAGTTCTATGTATGTGTCCATGTATTTATAAAATGTAGTATATGTGTTCCAGTTATTTAGTGTAAGAAGATATTGTTTTTACATTTGCAATATTCACAGTCACTGGTAGTGGCATTTTATACAGACACATAGTTAGTAAGGCCGAAAAAAGACATTTGTCCATCCAGTTCAGCCTATATTCCATCATAATAAATCCCCAGATCTACGTCCTTCTACAGAACCTAATAATTGTATGATACAATATTGTTCTGCTCCAGGAAGACATCCAGGCCTCTCTTGAACCCCTCGACTGAGTTCGCCATCACCACCTCCTCAGGCAAGCAATTCCAGATTCTCACTGCCCTAACAGTAAAGAATCCTCTTCTATGTTGGTGGACAAACCTTCTCTCCTCCAGACGCAAAGAATGCCCCCTTGTGCCCGTCACCTTCCTTGGTATAAACAGATCCTCAGCGAGATATTTGTATTGTCCCCTTATATACTTATACATGGTTATTGGATCGCCCCTCAGTCGTCTTTTTTCTAGACTAAATAATCCTAATTTCGCTAATCTATCTGGGTATTGTAGTTCTCCCATCCCCTTTATTAATTTTGTTGCCCTCCTTTGTACTCTCTCTAGTTCCATTATATCCTTCCTGAGCACCGGTGCCCAAAACTGGACACAGTACTCCATGTGCGGTCTAACTAGGGATTTGTACAGAGGCAGTATAATGCTCTCATCATGTGTATCCAGACCTCTTTTAATGCACCCCATGATCCTGTTTGCCTTGGCAGCTGCTGCCTGGCACTGGCTGCTCCAGGTAAGTTTATCATTAACTAGGATCCCCAAGTCCTTCTCCCTGTCAGATTTACCCAGTGGTTTCCCGTTCAGTGTGTAATGGTGATATTGATTCCCTCTTCCCATGTGTATAACCTTACATTTATCATTGTTAAACCTCATCTGCCACCTTTCAGCCCAAGTTTCCAACTTATCCAGATCCATCTGTAGCAGAATACTATCTTCTCTTGTATTAACTGCTTTACATAGTTTTGTATCATCTGCAAATATCGATATTTTACTGTGTAAACCTTCTACCAGATCATTAATGAATATGTTGAAGAGAACAGGTCCCAATACTGACCCCTGCGGTACCCCACTGGTCACAGCGACCCAGTTAGAGACTATACCATTTATAACCACCCTCTGCTTTCTATCACTAAGCCAGTTACTAACCCATTTACACACATTTTCCCCCAGACCAAGCATTCTCATTTTGTGTACCAACCTCTTGTGCGGCACGGTATCAAACGCTTTGGAAAAATCGAGATATACCACGTCCAATGACTCACCGTGGTCCAGTCTATAGCTTACCTCTTCATAAAAACTGATTAGATTGGTTTGACAGGAGCGATTTCTCATAAACCCATGCTGATATGGAGTTAAACAGTTATTCTCATTGAGATAATCCAGAATAACATCCCTCAGAAACCCTTCAAATATTTTACCAACAATAGAGGTTAGACTTACTGGCCTATAATTTCCAGGTTCATTTTTAGAGCCCTTTTTGAATATTGGCACCACATTTGCTATGCGCCAGTCCTGCGGAACAGACCCTGTCGCTATAGAGTCACTAAAAATAAGAAATAATGGTTTATCTATTACATTACTTAGTTCTCTTAGTACTCGTGGGTGTATGCCATCCGGACCCGGAGATTTATCTATTTTAATCTTATTTAGCCGGTTTCGCACCTCTTCTTGGGTTAGATTGGTGACTCTTAATATAGGGTTTTCATTGTTTCTTGGGATTTCACCTAGCATTTCATTTTCCACCGTGAATACCGTGGAGAAGAAGGTGTTTAATATGTTAGCTTTTTCCTCGTCATCTACAACCATTCTTTCCTCACTATTTTTTAAGGGGCCTACATTTTCAGTTTTTATTCTTTTACTATTGATATAGTTGAAGAACAGTTTGGGATTAGTTTTACTCTCCTTAGCAATGTGCTTCTCTGTTTCCTTTTTGGCAGCTTTAATTAGTTTTTTAGATAAAGTATTTTTCTCCCTATAGTTTTTTAGAGCTTCAATGGTGCCATCCTGCTTTAGTAGTGCAAATGCTTTCTTTTTACTGTTAATTGCCTGTCTTACTTCTTTGTTTAGCCACATTGGGTTTTTCCTATTTCTAGTCCTTTTATTCCCACAAGGTATAAACCGCTTACACTGCCTATTTAGGATGTTCTTAAACATTTCCCATTTATTATCTGTATTCTCATTTCTGAGGATATTGTCCCAGTCTACCAGATTAAGGGCATCTCTAAGCTGTTCAAACTTTGCCTTCCTAAAGTTCAATGTTTTTGTGACTCCCTGACAAGTCCCCCTAGTGAAAGACAGGTGAAACTGCACAATATTGTGGTCGCTATTTCCTAAATGCCCAACCACCTGCAGATTTGTTATTCTGTCAGGTCTATTAGATAGTATTAGGTCTAAAAGTGCTGCTCCTCTGGTTGGATTCTGCACCAATTGTGAAAGATAATTTTTCTTGGTTATTAGCAGAAACCTGTTGCCTTTATGGGTTTCACAGGTTTCTGTTTCCCAGTTAATATCCGGGTAGTTAAAGTCCCCCATAACCAGGACCTCATTATGGGTTGCAGCTTCATCTATCTGCTTTAGAAGTAGACTTTCCATGCTTTCTGTTATATTTGGGGGTTTGTAACAGACCCCAATGAGAATTTTGTTACCATTTTTCCCTCCATGAATTTCAACCCATATGGACTCGACATCCTCATTCCCTTCGCTAATATCCTCCCTTAAAGTGGACTTTAGACAAGACTTTACATAGAGACAAACCCCTCCTCCTCTCCGATTTTTACGATCCTTGCTAAACAGACTGTAACCCTGTAAGTTAACTGCCCAGTCATAGCTTTCATCTAACCATGTCTCGGTTATTCCCACTATGTCAAAGTTACCTGTAGATATTTCTGCTTCTAGTTCTTCCATCTTGTTTGTCAGGCTTCTGGCGTTTGCGAGCATGCAGTTTAGAGGATTTTGTTTTGTTTTGTTCCTCCAGTTTAGAGGACACGTTTTACTATCTATATATATATATATATATATATATATATATATATATATATATATATATATATATATATATGTATATGTATATGTATATATGTATATATATATATATATATATATACACAAACACACAAATATATATTTATACAGTATATATTATTGAAGTTCATACAATAAATACATAGTTAGCTTTTCAATCATTGGTGGAAAGAGTGATGTCTTGGATTCCACTTTGGCCATGTCTCTTATGAATAATTTCATTTATTTTTAGATCAGGTGATGTGCTGCCTGACATCTGCATCAGATGTGCTGTGGGGTGTACTGCATTTGCATGATTAATCTACATACAAACAGCTGACTATACTTTTTGTGTGCAATGTAACTAACAAGTATTCCCCTATGATTTGGATTGGCAACAATCCTATTTTTATATTTCTGATGTGAAAATAATTTTTGAAAAAGTGAATTCATAAAGATCAAACATATTTTCCTGTTTTTCTACAATTTAAACTTGAAAAAGTTAAACTTAGAAAATTTGATGAGGTTATTATTATGACTAAAGTCTGGGGATTCCCTCTGAAAAATACTATATAATTTATAGCTCTACAAATGATCTGCTCTTTTGACAAACTTGTGATTGCTGTAGTTAACCCTTGTATGATGGGATATTCCACTTTCAAACTTAAATTTTGTAAAGGCTTAATCAGTATAAATTACACAGTCTTCATTACTTACCCTTGCAGCTTTAGCGCCCCACTTCTTTTGCTTTTAACTGTTCTTTGTTGACAGGCTGCAGTGGTAATGTCCCACCCACAACATGTGATTGCTGCAGCCAATCATTGGGATAAGTAGTAATATCGAGGAAGATAGCGAAGACCGCTGTACACAGTGATTGGCTGCTGTGGTCATGTACTATAGACGTGACATCACTGCCGCAGCCACAACAATGAAAACTGATGGTGATCAGCAAAGAGAAGGTGATGAGTGGCAATGGATAATTAATTTTAAGCTTCGCTTTGATATCATACCTCCTGCTATAAAAATCTTTTTCCTTGGACCACCATAAGACCAGGATGCCTGCTGGCTTTTTGTTACCTAAGCCATAAGATCAAATTGTACACCATTCTCTAAATTCGGAAACAGGGATGAAGTGGACCAGGTGATGTGGCGTAAAAGTAAAGTATTTTAATAAAGCTGCTTTTTGCTTGTATCGCGGCATTATGGATGTGTTTTCTCTTTTCGGGAACGCCACATCACCTGGTTCCAGAACTCTTCTCGGAGGTGGGGCTGCACCTGAATGAAACACTCTCTTTCTCTAGTGCGAAACCACACCTGATAGGAGCCTCCATTTTTCCTTGGCTCAATTGATACACCTTTAATATACTAATCACTATACTCAGCTAGCACTGTCTTTTCTTCCATTTTTTCTCGTCAAAGGAATTAATCTTTATTTATTTAAATTTGTGAGTAGAGCGTTTCCAGATGGACTTTTTAATTGTCTCTATGGTCAAAGAGAACCTGTCAGCATTAGTGATGAGTGAACGTGCTTCGATAAGGTGTTATCTGAACATGCTCTAATGCTAACCGACTTCGGCGTGCTTGATAAATATGTTCAGTTGCCCATGCTTGCATTTCTCACGGTTGCTCGACAGCCGCGACACATGCTGGGATTTCCTAACAAACAGACAGTCTCTGCATGTGTTGTGGCTGTCGAACAGCCATGAGACCTGCAACCGTGGGGACTCAAACATATTTTTTGAGCATTCCGAAGATACTCAGATAGCACACAAGCATGCTCGGATAACACCTTATCCAAGCACGTTTGCTCATCACTAGTCGGCGTGTTTTTACATAACTGTGGTATGGTTATATAGCCGCCAATTCCCTCCACAAAAATAAAACCTTTTTTGTTTTGTAGAAATCCAAATGTGCTAGTCATGAGAAATCTAGTATTTGCCACATGCAAATCAGGATGAACTCGGGCCATGTCGTTGCAATTGAAAGAACTACTGTAGTCAATTGTATTTACACCCCTCCCAATGCACTTCCAGCCTTATTTGCATATGGGGTTACTATAGATTTCTCATGCCTGGCACATCAGACCTTTACAGAAAAAGTATAATTTTTATTGCGGGACATGCCCCTACACAGCCATATCCCAACTTCAGTGTATAAAAAAAGTACTGACATTCCTTTAAAGGGACACTGTCACCTGAATTTGGAGGGAACAATCTTCAGCCATGGAGGCGGGGTTTTGGGGTTTTTGATTCACCCTTTCCTTACCCGCTGGCTGCATGCTGGCTGCAATATTGGATTGAAGTTCATTCTCTGTCCTCCGTAGTACACGCCTGCACAAGGTAATCTTGCCTTGTGCAGGCGTGTACTATGGAGGACAGAGAATGAACTTCAATCCAATATTGCAGCCAGCATGCAGCCAGCGGGTAAGGAAAGGGTGAATCAAACACCCAAAAACCCCGCCTCCATAGCTGAAGATTGTTCCCTCCAAATTCAGGTGACAGTGTCCCTTTAAAGCACCACTCCAGTGAGTTTTTTCTTTCAGCACTGGAGTGGCGCTTTTCAATGTCTGCCCCGTCGCCTGTCATTTTCTCACCCTCCGACGTCTTCACTGTTTTTGGCGCCACTACTATCTGATGACCTGGTTATATAATAGGTGATTCAGATATCATGTTCAGATCATATTAAAGAATTGCTGATAACTTTGTTCCATTACATATGACTCTAAATCAAGGCTTCCTTTTAGGTTATTAATGTAGCTCTATATGGATGCCTACTAGAAGAGCAGGGGGCGTCCTTACTCCCATAGACCTATTCTTAACTTTGGTGATAACCGTGGCATCATATAAATCAGGATTGCCCCATTAAATAGTCCTTGAGTGTGATCTTTGGTCAACATGATTTACAAATGAGATAGGAAATAATTTGAAAATTGGCGTTAAGTGAGAGTCTCCTGGAAAGATCTGCTTTACATTCCCAGCACATCCAGGTATCCAGAATGAATCACCAGCGATCTGATGTGCTTCTGACCATTCATTAAATCTTTTTTGTGCACAGGGGCAGTGACAGGTCACCATAGGGCAAACATTCAGTTGAGAAGCTGTCACATCTTATTGATCTGCCTGTTATTTGTTTCAGCTCAGCTTTGGCATTATTTCCTCAGAAGCAGGATTGCTGCAGTCCACATTATAGGGCTGGACGCTTTAGTATACCAGCATAAGTGGTGTATAATTTGTCTTGTCCATTAGTGGAGAATAACATGTAGAAGCGGTCTTCCTAACGATGATATATATCTCTAAATGAAACATATAGGAATAAACACTTTACCTAGACATTTGTTTGATTACTCTTAGTAGGCAAGCAATAATTATTTTCAAACACATCATCTGAACTGTAAAAACTAAATATATATTTACAATCAAAATTCCGGTATGGTCATATGCTTTAGCTTGTATTTTGATCTTTGGACCTGTGTATGTATTACCAGTAGCACAGATTGAGGGGCTACAATGGCAGTTATCCTGGATACAAAATTGTCAGGGGTACAAAAATGTCCAAAGAAAAAAAAAAAGATCTTTTTTTCTTTCTTTAGAAATTTTGAGCTCCTAAAAAAATGGCATCACTAGCCACTAAGAATCGTATGGGTAACTTTATATTAGATAAATAAGTATCCATGTCAACATAATTCCAGTACATTGTTTAATGGCATGTAGTAAGGAGCTCCGGGTCCACCATTGTCAGTCTTGTATGCCGCAGCCTGCTGTAGGCTTATGACCTAATACTTGTCAGCATCCCGACACAGGCGGCACAATAACGCCACTGGTCCATAGTGATCTCATAAGGCCGGGATCACACTACAGTGAGATACGGCCGAGTCTCGCAGGTTAAAACCAAGCTCTGGCACCGGCACTCCGGAGCGGAGCGTGCAGCCGCATAGCAATACATGGAGCCGCACGCTCCGCTCCGGAGTGCCGGTGCCAGAGCTTGGTTTTAACCTGCGAGACTCGGCCGTATCTCGCTGTAGTGTGATCCCGGCCTAATAGTCACCATAGTGAATTCTCAGTGTGGCTTCATGTCACGCTAATAATGTGTGGCATCATGTCACATTCTCAGTCTGACATGATGCCAAGCTCTAAGCATTGCTAAAATGTCTTTTAAAATGTGAAAGTGTGTTTCCAGTCACTATGCTGCATGTAGTAAGCGTCATTGATTTATGAGAGAGAACGAGTGTAAATCTCCTGCATGTCCTCCAAGTGTTGACATCACTGAACTACTGAGCCTGTCATGTTCCCCAACTTGGGAATCATATAGTATTGCATTATCATTGTATTGTTGCTTTTTGAAGTTTGTCCCATCTGTCTCCCTGTAGCCCAGCTCTGATGTAAGTAACCCCTCCCTTTTTCCCCAGTTAGTGTTTGTCAGCCATCATAGGTGGCACTAGAGTTCTAGTCCTCTTCCTCTATGAAGAGACAATTTGCATATTTCCCAGAGGAGCATTGCGGCTTTAAGTCTTCTCACCTCGACATGCTTAACATGTCACTCTCCACAAGGAGAAGCGATACTTCTTGGATCCCGGTCAGACGCCTCTCAATCAGCCAAACCAGATCTCCACCTTGCACTGACGAGGGGCAGTTACCCCGAAACACAGTGTCTGCAAATTGAGATTCTGGTTTGTCTTTTATCCTAAGTCATGTGACAAGGCTCGTTAAAGAGTCGACATTGACTGTTAGGATTGCTACTTCCAATAGGTGGCATTGCGGCTTTAAGTCTCATCTCGACATGCTTAACATGTCACTCTCCGCAAGGAGACGATACTTCTTGGATTTCAGCCATCATTCATATACTGCTGTTACTTTATTCTCAGGCTGGATTTTTCTGTTATGTACAAACTTCTACTTTAGGAATCTTCATACATGCCTCTGCAGTCGAGTGGAAGCTATCTGACAAAGTCCTTGGTGTGAGTACTGGTTCAATACAGACATTCATAGAAATACTGTCTAAAGGGCCCCACACTTGGGACTCTATTTTGAGTCCATTACTAGACTGCAACAAGCAAGTCTATAAATCTGTGTATAATATATTAGTCAATCTGGGCTTTATAATGTATTAAGTATAATTTTCTTATTTATGGAATCTTGTACTAGACCATGATTTGTACTTGGACATAGCACTTATAAAAAAAAAAGGAAAATGTACAAGTTCTTTCCTCTATTATGTTAGCCACAGTTAGAGAATTACTTGTGCCTGTATAGTAACTGCCAAGCTAGAGGGATGGAAGAGAAGGTTGTTTTCTCACTGTACCGGCCCATAATGAATGGATGCAGGGAGACTCGAAGGCTCTCTGCCTGACTGGCTGACAGTGATATTGGCCCCATAGGACGTAATATTGCTGACAGAATTAGTTACTGTTAGAAACTGAAGTCTGGAGCACATACAAATGTCACAGGCTACAATAGAAAAAAATTGTGCACCGTTATTATGAATGAGAATTCCGAAACCGTGTCAATACGTACACTTAATATGACAAGACAAAAATAGAAATAACAATAATATTTCTAGTAAAATAAAAGAATAAATAACCTTAAGATAAGAGATGTTGCAAAAATAAAAAATCTAGTATGAAAAAAAGTAAAATTACATTCCTTTTTTTGGAGATGCTGTTTTTGAAAGGTGAAACCTTGCCCCCAGCAAAGTGTTAACATCACAACCAGTACAAACAAATGTGGTTTATTCAAGATTAAAATATATCTCTTGAAGAAGAAATGGCAGCAGAATGCCGTTAACCACATCAAGTCTCTGTGATACCTCTGTGGCTGTTTGATCACACCAGCATTCAGAGGGAATAACCTTTAGAGTTCTGTAAAGACTTGATTGTGAAGTGTAAGCAAAATCTGAAGATTGCTCCTTCTAGGGTTTATATTATCTAGTCAAACATTATGCACTATCAGGCAGCTAGCATACTGTACCATAGAAAAACATGTACAGGCTTACTTCACAGAATGCATGAGAAAAGTAGTCAAGGTTTCAGGTTATTCAGTGCCTTAATATGAAGTATATTAACCCTTGTGATGAATGGACAATTTTTGAATTTTTGACAAAAAATTGGAATTATAAAATGGGAAGGTTTTTGTTATGTAATGTGAGAGCAGCAAGAGGTAGGGGCTGAAATCCTGATTCCAGCAATGTATCACTTGCTGGTCTTTATGCTCTCATTTTGATAGAGTGACTATTTTTTCTGCTGCAGTTCTCTGAATGTTGATCCCTGTATAACCCCGCCCACACCAATGATTGGCCGCTAATCAGTGGTGGGGTGGGGATAGACTAGTAGGCACAAGACACCTAGTCCTGTAGTGATAATCTCCTGCTGATAAAACAATGATTTTATGGATACAGCAACACACGACCTGTCAAGTAACTTGTTGCTGAAATCAGGATCTCAAATAGAGTAAAATAGAGAATTGGTTCAGGTATAATTGTTGCATTGGGATCTTGTAGCTTCAGGACAAAACTCTGGAGGAACACCTGCTTAGTCTGTGAGGCTAATGCAAAAACTATAACCAGGACTGGCAAAGATATCAATGCCAATGGTATGCATTTGTTTTCTGAAGCAACATTCAGCCTTTCTTTTGTGCTCGTCACTATAAAAGTCATTGATACTATTCTTGCTAGTTAGGGCAGTTGGAACTCGCCCCCACCCCAAATTGGTACCCAAACTAAAAAGTAGCTGCAGATGAATGAAATACAGTTCTAATAATATTCCAATAAAATATGTATTATTTCAGCTCCATACATGTTAAGGAGAACCTTTCAGTGTTTTAGAAGGGGGAGTTACGCAGAATTGTGTGGGCATGTCTTTTGGCTGCTCTGCATTATTACCCTGTGAACACTGCCACCTTGGTAAATGTCTTAAAAATGAGCCCAGAATAAAAGGAATATATCTCTGGAACTATATGACAGACTTAAAAAAACAACCAACCATGGAGCAGGGAGAATAAAATACGAGCAAAAACTGTCCACTTTTGATTTGGTGACAGGTCCTATAAGTTGGGCATCGGAAAAAGGTAATGCTCAGGCTACTAACAACACAAGGCCAGCCATGTTTATAAGCTTCATGAAAGTGATTTTTTACTGATGGATATTGAGATTATTTATTTTAGCCTTGGAGCCTGATACATATGCATTTACCCTCTATCTACTTATTAATATAAGTGTATTAATACTTTGGAATTTCTTGAAATAAGCTCTTACTTGCAAGAGCCAAGACCTAAATAGATCTTTTCTCCTTTTTTTGCCAAAATGTTACAATATAGTAAATCCTGAACACCAGAAAGTTCTGGTAATGGATAGATGAAAGGGTTGGTTGGTGATTTACACTTTTAGAACTCTGATGTTTGAAACAAATATTGTTTTCGTTGGAAAATTTCGGTGCTTATAATAAAGTGTTCTCCGTGGTTTAGACTCAACAATGGAAACTATTTTCTGCTGATCCTCTGAGCTGTCTACACACTTTACAGAAAGCAGTCTCTGGGGCATCTATGAAAGATGAGAACACTGAATTGATTAGCTGTGAAATGGATTATGTCCTGTAACACAACATGCTTCATGAGCGCTGACCAGATATTACTGTAGCCAGAATAACTTGTTACCGCCAATATGCAAAGCTGATGTAGAATCATATAGTCACAAGGAAAAAGGAGGGATCAGGGAGGAACATGAAATGACAGGAGACCAGCCTACTCACTGTTTCCTATTTTGTCAGTTTTATATATATATATATATATATATATATATATATATATATATATATATATATATATATATATATATGTATATATATATGTGTGTGTGTATACATATATATATATATATATATATATATATATATATATATATATATATATATATATATATATATATATATATACACTAGATGATAGCCCGATTCTAACGCATCGGGTATTCTAGAATATGTATGCAGTTTATTTATGAAGGTTTTAGAATAATACATTGAATGCACAGGATTCGGCCAACCGCGACCAATTAGCGAAGCGTGGTTCAAATCCCGCGCCAATTTGCGGCTGGACTGCCCCTGTCGCTGAGTGTTCGCGGCCGGCCACGTAGTGTATAGCACAGCCACGTAGTACATAGCACAGCCACGTAGTATATAGCACAGCCACATAGTATATAGCACAGCCCACGGAGTGTATAACAGCCCACATAGCATATAACACAGCCATGTAGTTTATACCAGCCCACGTAGCATATAACACAGCTCACGTAGTATATAACAGCCCGCGCACGCAGTATATAACACAGCCCACGTAGTATATAGCACAGCCCACGTAGTATATAGCACAGCCCACGTAGTATATAGCACAGGCCACGTAGTATATAGCACAGCCATGTAGTATATAGCACAGCCACGTAGCATATTGCACAGCCACGTAGTATATTGCACGCCCATGTAGTATATTGCACAGCCCATGTAGTATATTGCACAGCCCACATAGTATATTGCACAGCCCACGTAGTATATTGCACAGCCCACGTAGTATATTGCACAGCCCACGTAGTATATTGCACAGCCCACGTAGTATATAGCAATGGAGGCATCATATCCCTGTTAAAAAAAAAAAAAGAAGAATTAAAATAAAAAAGTTATATACTCACCTTCCATTGGCCCCCGGATCCAGGCAAAGCGTTTACCGATGCTCCTCGCGCGCTTCGGTCCCAAGAGTGCATTGCGGTCTGGCGAGATGATGACGTAGAGAACGCAATGCATGGAGCGGTCACCGGAGCGTCGCGAGGAGCGGGAAAGGCCTGTTCTGGATCCGAGGGGCCGACGGACGGTGAGTATATAACTATTTTTTTTTTTTTTAACATTAGATCTTTTTACTATTGAATCTGCATAGGCAGCGTCAATAGTAAAAAGTTGGTCACACAGGGGTTAATAGCAGTGTTAACGGAGTGCGTTACACCGCGGCATAACGCGGTCCGCTAACGCTGCTATTAACCCTGTGTGAGCGCTGACTGCGGGGAGCATGACTGCATAACAATAATGGAAGAAATGAACAAATTGTGCTCCCCTGGTTGGGTTGTGTGCACACAACCACTGATAAATCATTATCCCCTCCCCTAGTGACAGAGCCAATCTAGACCTTCATGACCAGGCCAAATTTCCATGACCAGTGTCAGAATGTGGTAACAACTCTGGAACGCTTCAACAGATCCCACTGATTCTAAGATTGCTTTTCCTGACATATTGTACTTCATGATGGTGGTAAAATTTCTTCAGATACGACTTGCGCTTATTTACGAAAAAAACTGAAATTTGGCCAAAATGTTGCAATTCTCAAACTTTTAATTTTGTGCCCTTAAATCCAAGAGTTATGTCACACAAAATAGTTAATAACATTTCCCACATGTCTACTCTATATCAGCACAATTTTTGAAACATCATTTTTTTTTTGTTAGGCCGTTATAAGGGTTAAAAGTTGATCAGTGATTTCTAATTTTTCCAACAAAATTTACAAAACCATATTTTTAGTGACCACATTTGAAGTGACTTTGAGCGCCCTATATGACAGAAAATACCCAAAAGTCACACCATTCTAAAAACTGCACCCCTCAAGGTGCTCAAAAGCACATTCAAAAAGTTTATTAACCCTTCAGTTGCTTCACGAGAACTGAAGCAATGAGGAAGGAAAAAATAAACATTTCATTTTTTCACAAAAAAATTGCTTTAGCCCCAATTTTTTTTATTTTTACAAGGGTAGCAAGATAAAATGGACCACAAAATTTGTTGTGCAATTTTTTCTGAGTACGCTGATGTCCCGTATATGGGGGAAATCCACTGGGTGCACAGCAGGGCTCAAAAGGAAGGAGCACGGTCTGACTTTTTGTACGCATAATTCGCTGGAATCGAGAGCAGACGCCATATCGCATTTAGAGAGCCCCTGATGTGCCTAACAAGGGACCCCATTTTTGAAACCACACCCCTCAAGGATTTTATCCAGGGGTATAGTGAGCATTTTGATCTCACAGGTACAGCACAGAATTTGATGACATTAGGTTGTCATATTGCATACATCATCATTAATGATGAGCGCAAGTGACCGCTACTCCAGTTTGCATCGGGTGCTCGGGTATGCACCAAGTATCGCTGTTGCTCGAGTGACATGCTCAAGTCCCTGCCCCGCATGTTGCGCGACTCTTAGGGTGGTTTCACACTTGCGTTTTTGTCTGCAGCGTTTTTTGCACAAAAAAAGCATGCGTTTTTTTCCCTATATTTAACATTGAAAACGCATGCGTTTTTTTGTGTACGCGTTTGGTCGCGTTTTCAATCGCATGCGTTTTTTTACTGCATGCGTTCATTTTCAGAAATGCAACTTGTAGTATTTTTGAGAGGCGTTTTTTGGACACATAAAAACGCATGCGTTTTTTTGGGTCAAAAAATACATTGGAGTCAATGGGGACGCATGCGTTTTTTTTTGTGCATGCGTTTGCACGCGTTTTTTTGACGCATGCGTTTTTTTAGCTAAGGTTGACTAGACTGTAGATAAGATTGTCTAGACACTGATAAGCCTCCCCCATAGCAGCAGGGTGATAAAAGGAAGGTTGGGGGAAGTTTCTGGTCACTTCTCATCAGACTCCAAAGAAGACAAGACACTGCCCGGACGCATTGGTGGACAAGACCCAGAGCAATGTGAGTATATCCTAGCCAATGCATTTATTTTCAATTTTTTGGATCTACATGTCCTAATTTATTCATTTTTTTTCTTTCAACATGCATCAGAATGTCTTCTGCGGAGTCTTCATCTGATGAGGAGTTTGAGCCACGTCAGTCAGAAGTGGATCATGTCAGTGAGGTTAGTTTTTTGTCCTTCAGTTTGGTAAGTATTGACTGTCACATCGACACATGAGACAATTTGATTATTTTTTTTTTATAGAGCACTTCTACTGAGGGACAGAGAGGGACGGAGCAGCGGAGTCAAGGTCTGGTGGGAAGACGGCAGCGGGTATGTATACAAGGCAGACTGTCCTCATTGTAATATTCTTGAATCTTCCTTTCTGTACCCTTGATTTTCTTTTAATTTTTCTGGTATGATCCTTTTCTGAAAGTTGACTTTCATATTCCTGCCATTTCTCATCTTCTGGTATTTTTTTCCCCAATGTGATTGAGTAAAGTTATATGATTTTCTTTTAATTTTAGGTTTCACAACGGGACGATGACCGGATCGATAATGACCTCCTGATCATCCTGGTCCAGGAGCGAGTCCCGTTGTGGGACAGCCGGGATCCACAGCACGCAGTCAACAGTACGCTCCGTCGGTTGTGGAGTGAGGTGGCCCAAGCGTTGTGGGATGGCTCGGATAATGCCCCGCCACGGGTCCGTAATGCATTTGGTAAGTATTGCACTGCAGTGTGAAGCAGCAGAGACCTTGGCCGGGCTCTCTTGACTGTGTGTGATGAAAGTAACTTTTCGGAGTTTCTGTCATCACACACAGTCAAGAGAGCACGGCCAAAAGTACATTTTCTGACCATTATATTTTATTGTTATTTCACAGTGGACAAAATAAGAACACGTTGGCGTTCCATGAAGGACCGCTTCAACAAGGACCTTCGCGCAGAGAATCGTGCTGCAAGTGGTTCCGGAGCAAGGCACCGGCTGTACAAATACTACCGTGTGCTGGCCTTTTTAAGACCGGTCCTTCTCATGAGAACGTAAGTATTTCTCACATGCTTCCACTTGTATTGCATTGACATAATATGTAATTTTAAATTCCACAGGATGTACCGTCTTGTTATATTTTGGTTTTAATTTTTTGTTTTCTTCTTTCACAGCACACACAGCACGACTGTCGCAACAGGTTCTGGAGCGGTCCTTCAGCCAGCAGCCATGGACCCATCCCAGCCATCCAGCAGCGCAGCAGCAGGTGGGCCTTCCACACTCACTGGAGACCAGGGAGCTGGCCCATCAGGTATTCCCCATTCGCAGTCCTCTTTCACTGCACCCATTTTTGCGGGCTCATCCCGGCAGCGACAGAGGGCTTCGGATAGGTCACTCATGCCCGAGTTTTTGCACTTGAGCTCGGTTTTACACTAAGCAATCAAGGCTTTAGGTGACAGAATGGATGTGTCCCATAACCTGTTAGATTGCCGGATCCAGGATGTCGCCAAAAGCCTTGATCAAGTTAAAGCCGACTTCCAGAGGCCAGCTCACCATTTTTTTAACCAAATACAGCAGGGCATGTCGGAGCACCTTAGCCCTGATCTCCAGCTGAGTGTGATGCAGGCCTGCAATGTTGCTTTTGTGCAGGCTATGCAGCAGAGTCAGAGTCGTAATTTACAGCAGACAGTGGCGGCATATCCAACTGTGCCATCACTGTCACGATTAACCACCATTCCTACCTCTGCTGCATACCATTGCACGGCCACCTCTATTCCATCCACAGGTGTACTCCACTACAGCGCCAACACAATGACGAGTGCTGTTGGACATCCCACCGCCACCACCGTGACAACCGCTGCTCCGGCTTGGACCTCCTCCGCTGACACCACGATGACGCAGGACCCTGGCGTGGCTTATCGGCCCGGCCCCCTCCCGATGCAGCAGGACCCAGGCATGGCATATCGGACCGCCCCCCCCCCCCCATGCAGCAGGACCGAGGCATTGCATTCCGGGCAGGACACCCCCCGATGCAGCAGGACCCAGGCATGGCGTATAGGACCGCCCCCCCATGCAGCAGGACCCAGGCATGGCGTATCACACCGCCCCCCCCCACGATGCAGCAGGACCCAGCCATGGCTTTCCGGGCAGGACCCACCCGATGCAGCAGGACCCTGCCAGGGCTTTACGTTCCCCCCCACCAGCAATGCAGCAGGACCCTGGGAGGGCATTATGTTCCCCCCCTCCAGCAATGCAGCAGGACCCTGGGAGGGGTTTAGGTCCCCCCCAACGATGCACCAGGACCCTGGGAGGGGTTTATGTTCCCCCCAACGATGCACCAGGACCCTGGGAGGGTTTTATGTTCCCCCCCCCCCCCCCCAACGCTGCACCAGGACCCTGGCAGGGCTTTATGTTTCCCCCCCACTACGATGCAGTTGGACTCTGACATTGCCGAGCGCTCCACAATGGAAACGGACTGTGAAATTGTGGAGCCGGATCCTGACGTGTCTCCCGCCAACACTCAACATCCTATTAGCTAAAGAAGACATCCCCCTACCAGGAAAACCCAAAGGAAAACGCAAAAAACACATAAAAAAACAAAAAACTCTGAGTATTCCTCTCCCATCACCTACCGAAGTGTCTGTATTGTCTGTTGTGTCTCACCCTTCCAGTGTGTCTCATGCCTCTCATGTGTTAAGCCCCATCCCCGAACTTCCAGACCCTTCCAGTTTTATTGCCCCTTCTCCTGCCACCTCTGCCTCCTCCACGGTGAGCCAGGCTTCAGTTCTTAATTCCCCCCTGGTTACGTCACTCTACCCCAAGCCTTCGCGGTACAACGCGTCGCGGTACAAAAAAATACATTTTTAAATTTCTTTGTTGACTCAATAAAAATTTTTTTAATTTGCAACAATTATGTTTGGTTTATTGTGTCTTTCACCGCTGTCAATACCAATAAACTTCGCCACACACTTATTCTTTTGGCCAAAACATATCTCCAGTAGTATAAAATACAAGACTACATCTATATGTGTTTCTTCAGTATACAGATATGAGTTGGCCAAAAAAATAGTAGTTATTTCCATACTCTTTTTTTTTTTGTACCTAGTGTGACTGTACAAAGAGAAAATGGTGGAAATCAAGTTCAGTACTCAACTGAACCGGTCAGATGTCCAAAAACTCATAAGTTAAGACACCTGACCTATTGAGTTGATTACTGCCTTGTATATTCACCATATTCTCTTATATAAATAACAAATTATGTGACAATGGTTGTCACACTGATGTGACAATGGTTGTCACACGCTACATATCTATGCTCACCTGGCCAGGTGTAAGAAATTGTGAATTCATGAGCATGTATATGTTTATCATGAATTCATTATTTCTTACACTTGACGGCTATAGAGAGCGTGACAGTCTTGACGCAATGACGTCAACAAGATTACCAATAAATCAACATGGTTACCAATAAATCAACATTGTTTCCATTATTATAAGTATGTGGCCAGTGTTTTATATCATTATTTGTAAACCAAAATAGGGAGTGCAACAATATAAGAGGTCAATTATGATATTTAAATAACTATTACCTCATCATCTATCAGCCACTCCTGGTTTTGGATTACTAAATATGATATACATACATATCTACTGCCCATCTTTGGTCAACCTTTGTTTAGAGAGGAAAAAGATAGGAGACACGGTCAACACAACCAACACTCAAGTTTATTAATTTGAAAAATTTGTATCAGTATTTAATAATTGGTAAAGATAAACATACAACAGGACATTTACACAACATTGTCCTGCCATGACACCCGTCCAATATCGGAAACAAAATAGGCCGCAAATTGGTCCCGCATAAGACCAACGGCTGCAGTTGACCGCATCGGGTGATGCTGAAAATCAGGCAGTGGGTGTGAAACTGGTTCATCAAGTTCAATGTGGGGTCGCTCCTTAGCAATGAGGTAATTGTGTAGAACCACACAGGCTTTGACCACCTCGTCCACTGTTTCCACTTTTAGATTTATGGCTGTTGCAAGAATGCGGCATTTAGCAACCAGAATGCCGAAGGTGCACTCTACGGTTCTTCTGGCCCTGGTCAGTCTGTAGTTGAAGATCCTTCTAGTGTGGTCCAAGTCCCTACTAGAATATGGCTTCAGGAGATTTTCACACATCTGGAAGGCCTCATCCCCAACCATAACAAATGGCAGCGGTGGGCCTTGAGTGTTGGGGAGAGGCTGTGGAGTGGGAAAATTAAAATTGTTGCCATACACACGACGGCCCATATCCGAGCTCTTACAAGTCTGGGAATCATTGCCACTTCCAAAAGCTCCAATGTCCACGGCGATGAAGCGACACTCCGCATCCGCTATTGCCATGAGAACTACCGAAAAATATTTTTTGTAGTTAAAAAACTCAGATCCGGTTCTGGCAGGTTTGATAATGCGGATGTGATTTCCATCCACCGCCCCTAAACAGTTGGGGAAATCACACACGTTCAAAAATTTATCTGAAATTTCCCGCCACATGTCCACGGTGGGTACTGGTATAAACTCCTCACAGAGTACATTCCATAACGCACGACAGGTGTCCACAACGATTCCGGATAGGGTTAATATTCCAAGGCGGTATTGGAAGTGGAGGGAAGATAAACTCTCTCCTGTGGCAAGAAATCTAGAAGAAAAAAAAACAAAAAAAAAAATTTAAAATCTACTCTTTTTATGGTGTGTTTAAAAATAACAAAAAGAAAAAAAAAACATAAAATACATGTCATAACCAAAATTTGGACTGTCATTGGTTTAGTTTTGGAACGTACCGTAATGTCACTAGCAGACGTTCCTCGGGTGGAATCGCTCTACGTAGCCGTGTGTCCTGTCGCCGTATGGATCCTTGGACACGAGACAGTAAATCCCGGAACGATTCTTGTGACATTCTCGTGTAATCCTGGAATTTCTCCGGGTTGGCATTCAGCTCCGCATAGAGCGTGTGATAGGCTCCACGGCTCTCACGCACTTCAATGATTGGGTGTCTCCAAAAACGCCTACTCTGTCTCCTTCTCCATCTTTGGCGGTTTCGGTCTTGCTCCCAAGCAAAAGCACAGGCCAGGAAAATCTTGAAGCTGAAATCCAGGTTAAAATAAAAGCTCTCCATGGAAAGATCCATCATGACACCGGAAATAGTAGCAAGCTGTGAAAATTTCTGTACCCCTAGGGTCAATATATTGAGAGACAATCATATACGCCCTCTCTATTCCCATTGGTTGTGTCTGGTTACCTTTTTTTTGCTCTTTTTTTTTTGGGGGGGGGAAATGCTAAAAAAAATTGCATGCGTTTTTGCACCATGCCTTTTTTTTTAAAAACGCATGCGTTCAAAAACGCAAGTGTGAAACCAGCCTTAGACATAAAAAAAAAAAGTGGGGATCCGCAATACTCCGTGCATACATAATGCAAACACTAGCCGTCATATTGTCATCATTTTTTTATTGTTTTTTCTCTTAAAAAAAAAACAATTCTAACTCCATTCCTAACGCAACCCCAACCCCAACCCTAACCCTAACTGCAAAGAATGGAAAAAAATTACAATCTTTTTATTTTATAATTTTTATCCAACTATTGTATTTTTTGGACTATAAGATACACTTTTTCCCCAAAAAGCTTTGAAGGAAAATGGGGGGGCGTCTTATAGTCTGGATGTACTTACTAGGAGTCTCATCCCAGGCTGATGCGCTGCAGTTTCGCAGATGCCCAGTAGTGCGGGATTTTACAAAATGTCAGTGGAGCCCCCACACCACCGAGCATCTGGAAAACTGCCACACATCAGCCTGGGATGGATGTGAGGGGGCTTTCACAAAAATGGCAGAGCCCCCCCACCACTAAACCTGCGGCACCAGCCTGGGATGAGTCCGATTATAACCAGACCACCGAACACCTCTTGTGACCCCGCTCCACCAGCGCTCCCTATCACACCCTACCCCCCGGTACGCTGAATAATTTGGACTGTAAGACCCTCATTTGATGCATTAATTAGATACCTGAATGCTGAGCTCTGTATAACTCCACCCACGTCACCGATTGGCTGCTTTCAGTGTTCACTGTGCATAAGCAGAAAGCTGCCAATCAGTGGAGGGAGCAAGTTTGGGCTACCTGGCAGCTGGCCAAGTAGTCCTCTAGTAATGATCTCCTGCTGATAAAATAGTGATTTTATAAAAACTGTGCTAAGGACCCCAGTAAGTGACACATCGCTGGAATTGGACGTTCCCTTCCTGTAGGTTGCAAAACATAGTGACAAATTCTCTTTTAAATCAGCATAGTAACAGGTTAATTCACAGATTTCATACTGATCAGTGACTGAATTGTTATGAACTGGCGAAGAAGCCATAAATAGTTCCAATAAACCTACAGGGCTTTCTGATTTTCCAGTGTTCTTGCTTATTAACAGCAATTCCAATACTAACATTGTAATGGGAACTGCTCATACCGCAAATCCGTAAGATAACACGCAGGTGCCTCCAAATCACATTATAACTTTTAATCATCTTGATGGTGACTTACGAAATTCATTTTCAATATTTGCAGATAAAACCAAGCTCTGAAAAGCAAAAAAACATCCAGATGAGGTTAACATTAACTGCAGAGATTACGTAGAGTTGGAGCCATCTGTAGAGGTGGCAAACTAAGATCAATATAGGCAAATGGCTCCAAAACTATAATCTCGCTGTAGTTTAATGTTAACCTTATCTATGTTATTTTTGCTTTTCAGCAAAATTCAATAAAATATTTATATCTTTTTTTTTTATAAGAATTTTAACAGCTATGTAGTAAATGATAAATACTGTATGTGGCTTCTGGGTATTGGTAGACATTAATCTTAACTCCCTCTCTTTGATGTGGGCTCTGGCGTGTGACATGTGCCCAGAACAGCCGCGGGTGGAATCGCGATCCACCTGCGGCTATTAACGCGTTAAATGCCACTGTCAAATGCTGACAGGGGCATTCAACTCCCGCATCCTGCCATCGGGCTGGAAATCCGGCTACCAGGCTGGAAATCCGGCTACCGGTGACCCCGTCACGTGTTCGCGGGTTACCGGTTCATTGGCATGACAACCAGAGGTCTCCTGGAAACCTCTATGGTTGTCACTGCCGGCTTGCTGTGAGTAATTTTACTACATAGAGGCGATCTTCCAAAGACATACTGATAGGGAATTTAGATTGTGAGCCCCTATGGGACAACGATGATAATGTGTGCAACCTGTAAAGCGCTGCGGAATATGTTAGCGCTATATAAAAATAAAGATTATATTATTATCTGAGCATTGCCTCTATGTAGCAGAGCCAATTGGGTTGTGGCAGCTTCTAGTCTCCCATGGATACAATTGAAGCATGCCAAAAGTAAAAAAAAAATGTTTTAAAAAATATATAAAAAAAAAAAAAAGAATAAAAGTTCAAATCACCCCCCATTCGCCCCATTCAAAGTAAAACAATAAAAAAAATATATAACCTGCACATATTTGGTATTGCTGAGTTCAAATCACCCGATCAATAAAAAAAAGGATTAACCTGATCGCTAAACGGCGTAGCGAGAAAAAAGTCAAAACGCCAGAATTAGGATTCTTTTGATGGCCGCGACATTGCATTAAAATGCAATAACGGACGATCAGAAGATTGTATTGGCACCAAAATCGTATCATTAACCACTTCATGACCTTGGGATTTTTCGTTTTTCCGTGTTCGTTTTTCGCTCCCCTCCTTCCCAGAGCCATAACTTTTTTATTTTTCCGTCAATTTGGTCATGTGAGGGCTTATTTTTTGTGGGACGAGTTGTACTTTTGAACGACATCATTGGTTTTAGCATGTCGTGTACTAGAAAACGGGAAAAAAATTCCAAGTGTGGTGAAATTGCAAAAAAAGTGCAGTCCCACACTTGTTTTTTGTTTGGCTTTTTTGCTAGGTTCACTGAATGCTAAAAATGACCTGACATTATGATTCTCCAGGTCAGTACGAGTTCATAGACACCAAACATGACTAGCTTATTTTTTACCTAAGTGGTGAAAAAAAATTCCAAACTTTGCTTAAAAAAAAAAAAAAAAGTGCCATATTCCGATACCCGTAGCGTCTCCATTTTTCATGATCTGGGGTCGGTTGAGGGCTTATTTTTTGCGTGCCGAGATGACGTTTTTAATGATAGCATTTCGGTGCAGATACGTTCTTTTGATCGCCCGTTATTGCATTTTAATGCAATGTTGTGGCGACCAAAAAAACGTAATTCTGGCGTTTCGAATTTTTTTCCCGATACGCTGTTTAGCGATCAGGTTAATGCTTTTTTTTAGTTGATAGATCGGGCGATTCTGAGCGCGGCGATACCACATATGCGTAGATTTTATATTTTTTTTATTGATTTATTTTGATTGGGGCGAAAGGGGGGTGATTTAAACTTTTATATTTTTTTTATTTTTTTAACATTTTTTTTAAACTTTTTTTTTTACTTTTGCCATGCTTCAATAGCCTCCATGGGAGGCTAGAAGCAGGCACAACTCGATCGCCTCTGCTACATAGCAGCGATCTGCTGATCGCTGCTATGTAGCAGAAATGGAGGTGTGCTGTGAGCGCCGACCACAGGGTGGCGCTCACAGCCACCGGCAATCAGTAACCATAGAGGTCTAAAGGACCTCTATGGTTACAATGGAGACGCATCGCCGACCCCCGATCATGTGACGGGGTCGGCGATGACGTCATTTCCGGCCGCCCAGCCGAAAGCGGTAGTGAAATGCCGCTGTCTGCGATTGACAGCGGCATTTAACTAGTTAATAGGTGCGGGCAGATCGCGATTCTGCCCGCGCCTATTACGGGCACATGTCAGCTGTTCAAAACAGCTGACATGTCCCCGCTTTGATGCGGGCTCACCGCGGAGCCCTGCATCAAAGCAGGGGAGCTGACCTCGGACGTACTATACCGTCCGAGGTCAGAAAGAGGTTAAAAACATCAGCTCGGCACGCAAAAAATAAGCCCTCACCCAACCCGAGATCACAAAAAATGGAGACGCTATATACGGGTATCGGAAAATTGCTCAATTTTTTTTTTTGTTTTAACACCACTTGGATAAAAAAGAGCTTGGACACGTTTAGTCTCTTTGAGCTCATAATGACCGGGAGAATCATAATGGCAGGTCAGTTTTTGCATTTAGTGAATCTTGTAAAAAAGCCAGACAAAAAACAATTTTTTTCCCGCTTTCTATTACACTACATGGTAAAACCAATGGTGTTGTTCAAAAGTACAACTCGACTCACAAAAAACAAGCCCTCACCCAGCCATATTGACGGAAAAATAAAAAAAAGTTATGGCTCTGGGAAGAAGGGGAGCGAAAAACAAAAGCGCAAAACCGAAAATACCTCCGGGGGGTAAAGGTGGTTTCCAGTAATTAACAACTCTTTTAACGTCAGTCATCCATCTGCAGCTAAGTCAAATAATATTATTGATGCGCTAGTGAAACATCACATGGATATTATGCACAGCCCTGGGCATAAGTGAATAAGAATTACAATAGACAACTTAAGGGAGCACATGTATTGTAGCACCATGATAGTAAATGATATGAAAATTAAGGTTATTTAGTTAAGGAAAAGGACAGCTCTGGGACGACCAAATTACTATGTCTGCATGTAATCTAAATAAAATGAATCAGCATTGAGTCTGGATTTATTTGAAGGCGATTTTTTTTTGTTTAGCCTCACAGCATCATAAAGTGATGGTGTTGGCTTATGATTGAAATGCTGCAGTAATAGTATTGTACTGGCTGACTTTCCATAGACACAAGAAATCTAGTCATATAATGCCTTTTTATTCGTCAGCTGAGTATATTATTCAGGGACATTTTTGAGACAGCATAGAACCTTATCCAGTATACATATGACCAACAGCACTCACTACTGAGGGCGCTCGTTCCAAGTCCAGGGAACCCTCCTGGGAAAGTACAAGTTAAGCAAAATAGGAAGAACAGCGCTCCAAACGGGTGTTATCCAGTAGAAAAGAACTTTATTCCAGCCATGGTAAAATAGCAACGCTTCGGCTGCACATTCAGCCTTTTTCAAGCATGAACCTTAGGTGTCTTGTAGACACCATCACACAATGTTGGAGGAGGAGACATAAGTACCGTAGTCTCGAAGGCTTCCCTTTGTAAGGTCGGGATCACACATGCGAGAAATACGTCCGAGTCTCGCATGGTAATACCCAGCATTGCCGCCGTCACTCAGGAGTGGAGCGTGAGGCTGTATAGCAATACATGCAGCCTCACGCTCTGCTCCGCTCGGACGTATTTCTCGCATGTGTGATCCCGGCCTTATCTGTGGCTAATATCCTACTGACAGTTGCATGAGGCTTGTGACAAGCAGTCACATTTCAATATTTATACTGCTCAAAAAATAAAGGGAACACTTAAACAACAGAATACATCTCCAAGTAAATCAACCTTCTGTGAAATCAAACTGTCCACTTAGGAAGCAACACTGTTTGACAATCAATTTCACATGCTGTTGTGCAAATGGAATAGACAACAGATGGAAATGATTGGCAATTATCAAGACACCCTCAATAAAGGAGTGGTTCTGCAGGTGGGGACCACAGACCACATCTCAGTACCAATGCTTTCTGGCTGATGTTTTGATCACTTTTGAATGTGGGTTGTGCTTTCACACTTGTGGTAGCATGAGATGGACTGTGCAACCCACACAAGTGGCTCAGGTAGTGTAGCTCATCGATGATAACATAGTAACATAGTAACATAGTAACATAGTTAGTAAGGCCGAAAAAAGACATTTGTCCATCCAGTTCAGCCTATATTCCATCATAATAAATACCCAGATCTACGTCCTTCTACAGAACCCAATAATTGCACGATACAACACTGTTCTGCTCCAGGAAGACATCCAGGCCTCTCTTGAACCCCTCGACTGAGTTCGCCATCACCACCTCCTCAGGCAAGCAATTCCAGATTCTCACTGCCCTAACAGTAAAGAATCCTCTTCTATGTTGGTGGAAAAACCTTCTCTCCTCCAGACGCAAAGAATGCCCCCTTGTGCCCGTCACCTTCCTTGGTATAAACAGATCCTCAGTGAGATATTTGTATTGTCCCCTTATATACTTATACATGGTTATTAGATCGCCCCTCAGTCGTCTTTTTTCTAGACTAAATAATCCTAATTTCGCTAATCTATCTGGGTATTGTAGTTCTCCCATCCCCTTTATTAATTTTGTTGCCCTCCTTTGTACTCTCTCTAGTTCCATTATATCCTTCCTGAGCACCGGTGCCCAAAACTGGACACAGTACTCCATGTGCGGTCTAACTAGGGATTTGTACAGAGGCAGTATAATGCTCTCATCACGTGTATCCAGACCTCTTTTAATGCACCCCATGATCCTGTTTGCCTTGGCAGCTGCTGCCTGGCACTGGCTGCTCCAGGTAAGTTTATCATTAACTAGGATCCCCAAGTCCTTCTCCCTGTCAGATTTACCCAGTGGTTTCCCGTTCAGTGTGTAATGGTGATATTGATTCCCTCTTCCCATGTGTATAACCTTACATTTATCATTGTTAAACCTCATCTGCCAC